>NC_059369.1:15907500-16207500 GCF_019703515.2 Myxocyprinus asiaticus
TTGTCCTCTTTTTGGAAAACCAGAATATGGTCATCCTACCTATGTTGCCTTTGCCATGGGCCGGCCCTGCTTTATGCACCCCTATCGCTACTCAGCCTTATAGGAACAATTCAAGGCACCTTTGTACAATTTTTTTTCCACAACGTGTTCAGACATATGAATACATTTTCAAACACATTCCTAATTCTGATTAATTTAAGTGAACTGGTTTGTTCGGAAGAGATTTTTTCACTTTTGTTTGAAGTGAACGATCCTTTTAACTTTAGCCTACTTACTATAATTCTTTAATGTTCTGGAAAACATGTCCAAAAAAAGAATGTCCTTCCTCATTTTGTTAAAAATGATGCACTTAATTTTTATGGAATTTTGTTATGAAATTTAAATGTGTGTCTTAAAAAACAGGTTAAAATGTTGTTCTTTTTATTTTATTGTATTGATGTTATTGTTTGATTTAATTATTTGTTATTTATTCAATCATTTACATTTCAAACAGGGGCCTGGTTAGCTCAGCGAGTAAAGACACTGACTACCACCCCTGGAGTCACGAGTTCGAATCCAGGGCGTGCTGAGTGACTCCAGCCAGGTCTCCTAAGCAACCAAATTGGCCCAGCTGCTATGATGTGGTTCTCACTCTTGGTGGGACGTGTGGATACCACGGAGAATAGTGTGAGCCTACTATGTCTCTGCAGTAATGCACTCAACAAGCCACGTGATAAGATGCGTGGACCGACTGCCTCAGACGCAGAGGCAACTGAGATTTGTCCTCCGCCACCCAGACTGAGGCGAGTCACTACACCACCATGAGGACTTAGAGCACATTGGGAACTGGGCATTCCAAATTGGGGAGAAAAAGGGGAGAAAATTAAAAAGAAAAAAACAAGGAGTAAACAATCATAAATAATATGTTTTATTTCTTTACAATGGCTAGCAGTATGTTTTTTGGTCACTGATCTGGTGTCCAGGAATTTTCCAGGGCCAAGGTGGCAACCCTACCTCCTATAGACTTTTATTGTTTTTAAATTAATTAAACTTATTGCACTCTAATTCAAGCCATACAACACTTTTTGGCATTTTAAGACATTATTTGGCTAATTTATAAACATTTCTACTTGCAAGAACCACCCTTAAAAGTCATGTCCAGAAATTGGTCTCTCTCCCTATACAAAGTGTGGGCATGCATTCTAGAATCTTATCTGTAACAAACTTTGTTTCCCATCAAAACATAAGAAAATAAAGTAACACTTTACAATAAGGTTCCATTTCTTAACATTATTAACAACATTAGTTAACATGAACTGACAATGAATAATACTTTTATAGCATGTATTAATCTTGGTCAATGTTACTTTCAACATCTACAAATACACTGAATCAAAAGCTGTATTTGTTAATATTGATTAATGCACTATGAACTAACATGAACTAACAATGAATGTGCAATTATATTTTAATTAACTACCATTAACTAAGATTAGTAAATGCTGTAAATTATTTACTATTCATTGTTTGTTCATGATACCTAATGCATTAACTAATGTTGACGAATGGAAACTTATTGTAAAGTGTTACTGAAAATAATTTATATTAGAAGCAGAAAGCATTTGAAAGTCATTTGAAAGACCTCTGTGCTGTAGGTGAACTCAGTCGGATGAGCATGATGCAGTGCTGTTTACCAAATCAACAACATCAAGCCAAAATACACAAACAATCATGAACACATAGAAGACACAACACAGCTTTAAATGTCATGTTGCATTTAAAGGAAAATATGAACATGAGTCCACTGGAACCATCATATCTCTCATTCAGCACGCCATCTGTCTAAATAAAATATTAGCACACAAATTACAACTTCTCATGGATAAAGCCTCATCTGGCACATCACTCAGATTTTACCATGGAAACTATAAAGTGTTATTCACTCCTGATACAAACTCTCTTCGTAATGGTTTGTTTTGCAGGATGGATTTTCAGCAGGTGTACAATATGATGTCAAAACGTTTGAGTAATGGCACGCACACACCATAAAACACTATAAAAAATATTATTATGTTATGTACCTTGAAAACAAAATAACACATTATTCTGGAAATAAAGATTAAAGGTTTAGTTCACCCAAAAAATAATTTACTCACCCTTGTGCCATCCCAGATGTATATAACACACATTTTTTTAATAATATTTCAGCTCTCTAGGTCTATACAGTTCAATTTTTTTACTGTAAATTCTCATCTGTTGCCAGTAGTTGGTGATATGCACGAAGAATGCAAATTGCCAAAATCAAAAATGTGAAAGAAAAAGTGGAGATTTATAGTAAAAAAGGACTTCAATATTAATCTGTTTCTCATCCACACCTATCATATCACTTCTGAAGACAGGGATTTAACAACTCGAGTCATATGGATTACCTTTATGCTGCCTTTATGTGCTTTTCGGAGATTTAAAAGTTCTGGTCACCATTCACTTGCATTCTATGGACCTACAGAGCTGAGATATTTTTCACACCTACCAAACAACCCGAACTCTGATGTTAAATGGACTGGAGTCCGCAGGAAAAGATTTAGCATTTTTTGCACTGCATATATTTATTGAATATTAGCAGGTCTTTCTTGCCTAATTGAAACATACTAGAAACTTTCCATCAGCATTCATTAGATCTATACTGTATGTGCTTGACAAGAGAGTGAATCTGTAAAATGAGGATATTTCAGATTTTAGCATCAGCTTTAAACAGAGAGACAACACCAAGAGATACATGTTGAGTCCATTTGAGCTTTTAGTGAGACCTGCTGCTGAGGGCCAGATCACTCTGATAGCATCATGATGAATCATACAAAGATGTTGTGGGATTCCAAACCCCTCCAGTATTGTTTCCAACATCCCACCAGGACAGGAATCCAGCCCTGATTTACTGTTGGATAATCAGTCGAGTTTACCAGAGGTGGAGGGGACACAATCTGTGTGGCAACGAGAGAGAGACTCCTCTGTCCTGAGAGACAAGGAGATAGAGATGATAATATCATGCCTCAATTTGTGTGGTCATGATGACATGCAGATAATGCAGCTGACAGTCAGACACTTGGAGCAGATGCAAGAATCTGCAAATTGCAACTTAGCATGCGAACTGTGAACAGATGTGAAGAGCAATTAGATTGGTACACTGTTATAAACACACACACACACACACACACACACACACACAAACACAGACATTGGAAGCTATATTAGTAAGAACCTCTAATATGCACAATGGTTTTCATAAAGTCAAAATTCACTTGGAAAGAAACCTGCTTCACGTTTGCACCACCATAGCAACATTTGTGCCCAGTTATCACTCTACTCAAGCTCTTTCAATGTTTTTTCTTCTTTTCATTTTATATAAAAAGTTTTAATAAATAAATAAGCAGATACTTGGAGAAAAGTGTAACACTTCAGCAATACGAAAGCATTATTCTCTGAATTAAATACAGAGCTTAGGCTACAAAATGAAAATAAATAAATGATTGCATTTTCTTAACACATTTTTTTTCTTTACATTTATCATGCATTTTCTTTACAACATTATCTTAATTACTATTTTACCTTTAATACATTTAATTAAACATCTGTAAACATATTTAGTTAAGATTCACACCACTCCAATTTTATTTAAAAATAAATAAAATAAAATAGAAAGATTGAACAATTTATACTGGTAAGTATTTATGGGATGTTTTAATCTAAATCAGCAAATACAGTTGGATAAAATTATAGAAATCTATGTCATGTTTGTGCGTCATCCATAGGGAATTTGCAAGTGTGATTTATTATCAGCCTATATGAATTTTCAAATTTTTGCATGGCCTATAAGTTACTAATCTAAAAGACAGGCCCGGTTCTACGGGGGTGCTTGAGGGTGTTAAGCACCCTCAAATGAACCTTAGAGCACCCACAATTGCAGACCAGGGCAAACTACTGCCCGCAGGTTGATTTATCATGAACATTTTTTATTAGATCTTTCATTTATCTGGCTTTGGGACCTATCGCGCATCCATAAGCTTTTAATATGCTCAGGGTTGCCAGATAATAGATGCAACACCCCAATCAGAGAATTATACTTGCACAAATAGGAAATATTTCACCTTACGTCATACTTAATTTATTCATTCTGGCAACCACACATGCGAGTGCGCACACTCTCTCTCTCCTCTTTGGAAAAAAACCTTAAAGTGCTCAACAGTGCAATATTATGTTCAAAGAAAAGTGTGATACAGTCATTCCGTGTCCATTCTCGATGCTGCGTGTGCTGTTTAGTGCCAAGTCTGTGAGCAAACCTTTTCAGTGATGAACTTTAGTAAAATCCCAATAGATCTTTGCATCATTCGCACACGGAGGGGACACGCGAGCAAAAGCAAGTGAGAGAGGAATATGTTTGTTCTTTGTGTTATTTGTAAAATGCTGAAGTCCCTCACACCTGTATGTGAATTTTACTCTGGCAGTAATCATTTATCAGTGTCATGCAGCCTGTTTTATTCAGAGACTCACATCATGACCCATGAGCGTTTAAACGGGTTGATAATGTTCTGAGAATAAAACAAATGTGTCCACTTTGCGGCCAAAATTAAAATAAGCCTTTAGAATCTATAATTTCCGAATATTTTATTTTACTATTAAACCAGACTCCTGATGTAGAGTGTTAAATTGAATACTAAATTACCACTATATTGAAGTATAGTAAAATAAACAATTAATAATTATACTCAGTCTTAATTCAGTTTTACCAACACGTGATAGTAAATGTAGCAGCAAAACTTCAAGCAATCGCAGAATGGCCCCATCAGTATACACTTCAGAAAATTGTGCATCATTCATTGAGTGTATGAGTGCACTACTACTTCTGGGATTAAAAGATACAACTATGCAGAAATTTTTATCTTCTCTGTTTCGTGTTCTACTTAACGGCTGATGTGGCCCCTGTACCAAAACAATTGCACACCTCTGCTCAATTGAATATGTAAGTCTAATACTGTAAATTGGCAATCAGATTTCCTTGAGTCCCATCAAACACACAAAAATCCCTGCAGTTTGTGAACACACAATTGCCGCATCAAAACTTATAAACGTGTATGATTGTGAAAATCAGTATGTCCTAATCTGCACGTGCAGCATTTTGCTGTCATTTTCAGCGACAGATCATGTGAAAAAAAACGAAGCGATAAATGTTTTGTACATAAAAAAAACTGTTATTTACGTTGTTTTAGTAGCATTTAAACATGATTTAATATATTTAAAAAATGTGTAGTTACGATACATCTCCACTTTATACAGGATACCCCCACTATTTTCAGAAGCACCCTCAGTGATTTTGATCTGGAACCGGGCCTGCTAAAAGAGGAGAAAGATGTACTATAACCCACCTTTTTTGTTTTCTCCAATGTGAACAGAAAAGTTTTGAATTTTTTGGGCCACAAGTCTTTTTATTTCCACAATGATATTTGCTTGTGGTAGCTCATTATTATTGTAGGCCACCTCCCGCACCCACGTTCATTCTCAGCATCTGTAATTTTCTGTATTTGTGATCAGGCTGTCTTATTATAGGTCTATTTGACAAAATCCATCTTTCTTGTAAATGTTAGCCTATGCTCGTGATGGAGTGGTATTGGAGCAACAGAAATGCTGATGTCCTGACTTTCAGAGAGAGAGAAAAAAATGCTCATCCGTGGTGGGAAAATTTCACCGTTTTGCTTCTATTCCGCAACACTCCTGTAAAGTGAGTCACGTTCATTGATCCGGACGATTGGGACCACAGTCAGCGATATCAATGCGTTCATATCGCACAGTCTGACAAGCAACAATCTTAAAGGACTGTAAAAATCATACAGTGTATAGCAGTGTAACGATGGGCTGGCGCTGGCAATGACAAAGAAGATGGTGATGAAGTAAAGAACCCAAGTGCAAATTTATTCAAATCGTGATATCCATAAACCCTAACTACAAACGTAAATAAAACATAAACATGAACTTGACTTGACATAAACTTGACATGACATAGACTTGAACTCTCAACCAAGGTTACATACAAACAATCAATACCTGACAATGGACAAAGGAAAACATGAGGCTTAAATACATGAACATGGGAGAACACATGACAAAGATAACCAATAAACACAAAGAACTCTAAACAGGATAACAAGACAATCAACCAATGAAAACAAGACACATGAACATGGAGGGAAACATGAAATCACATGAAACAGGAATTAAACTTTCAAAACAAAAGACATGAAATACATGAACAAACACATCAAACATTACAAGCGGGCTTAAGAAAATGAGATTTACTATACCCTAAACCTAACCCTCAAACATGTTGACAACAGTAGATTAAACAGACTGATCTCGCTATGAATTCGGCTACATTAGGTTGAAAGTTCTTCAGCTAAAACCAAATTTCTAGCCACTGCTCCCAGCGGCCAGTTTCCAGGAGAAAAACTTGAGTTCACATGTGTCCGAAAAGTTGTAAAGTAAAGAGGAATGCATATATTATTAACTCTACCCCTAAACTTCAACCAGGGCCTTTTCTAGCGACAGTGCTGTGAAAAGGTATCTGATTTCTTCTATTTTTGTGTATTTTTCATACTACATTTTTTAGATCTTCAAATGAGATATAACATTAAACAAAGGCAACCTGAGTAAACACAAAATACAGTTTTCAAATATATATTTTTAAGTAATCTAACACCTATATCACCCATGCGATAAACTAACTGCCCCCTTAAACTTTATAGCTTTGCCACCTTTAGCAACAACAACTGCAACCAAATGCTTCCAATAACTGGAGATCAGTCTTTCACAACACTGTGGTGGAATTTTGGCCCACTCTTCTTTGCAGAACTGCTTTAGTTCAGCCACATTGGAGGGTTTTCGAGCATGATCTGCCCGTTTAAGGTCCTGCCACAGGATCTCAATCGAGTTCAAGTCAGGACTTTGACTAGGCCACTCCAAAACTTTAATTTAGCTTCATTTGAGCCATTCAGAGGTGTACTTACTCCAATGCTTTGAATTATTGTCTTGCTGCATAATCCAGTTGCGCTTGAGCTTCAACTCACGGACTGATGACCGGACGTTCTCCTTTAGGATTTTCTGGTAGAGAGCAGAATTCATGTTTCCCTCGAGTTATTGCAAGTCACCCTTGCCCTGAAGCAGTAAAGCATCCCCACACCTTCACAATACCACCGGCATGCTTGACCGTAGATATTATGTTCTTTATGTGGAATTCTGTGTTTTATTTACGCCAGATGTAACGGGACCCCTGTCTTCCAAACAGTTCCACTTTTGACTCATCAGTCCACAGAACATTTTCCCAAAATGTTTGAGGATCATCAAGGTGTGTTTTGGCAAAATTCAGAGCCATAATGTTGTTCTGGGTTAGCAGTGGTTAGGTGTGGGAGTCTCCCAGTAGGATTTTGCTTAGGGCCCCCAAATGCTCAGAAACAGCCCTGACCCCAACCCTAAACCTAACCATTAGTGGAGTAAAAATATAATCTTAGAGCAAAAATGTAACCTCCGAATCACGCTGATCATTGATTTTGTGAGCACGATTACATTCTGGTTTCCATATAGGACATGAACCCATGTCTGCTGATGCAATGCGCCATCAGTCTCGCCAAGGAAAAGATAAATACATCTAAATTGATGCAAAAATGTCTGATGGGAGATGGCACTTGTCAGTAACAGGAATGGGGGTGATGTCAGGGTACTGGAACATTCGGTAGCAACTTGTCCACTTCCTGTGTGATCATGTTGGATTTAAAGTAAAACATGATTTATTTAGGACTCAAGATGGCGCCGAGTATGGCTGCTGCGTTGCGAGCTCCGACACAACATAGCAATGTTTTGTTTGTTTTGTTCACAATTCTTATGTTTTTTGTCTTGGATGTTGTCTGCCTTATTGTCTACGACAGACAAACACTTTTGGACATTGGTTCAGCGATCTCACACCGAAAATCAGACTTCACATTCCTCAATGCCGACCCGCTGTTTACAAACACGCAAGCGGAGCCCTTTGTCTGGGCAGCACGGCCGCGGAAACGCAGGAGGAAAAGGGGAAACAGAGCCGGCGTTCTCATCAGAGTAAGACGCTGCGCAAATCGACCCCCGCTACCCACTATTCTACTGGCAAATGTTCAGTCTCTGGATAACAAGCTCTGCGAGCTGAAAGCGCGGATCTCCTTCCAACGAGAGATGAGGGACTGCTGCATTATCTAACAGAAACTTGGATGTCTGCGGAGATTCCAGACTCAGCCATTGAACCCGCGGGGTTCTCCGTGCACCGAGCGGACAGAGCGAAAGACCTCTCAGGTAAAACTAGAGGAGGTGGTGTATGTTTTATGATCAACAAATCCTGGTGTGATCAGAGGAACGTACATTCCATCAAGTCTTTCTGTTCTCCTGATCTGGAATTTCTCATGCTTCTGTGTCGACCATTCTGGCTACCGAGGGAATTCACAGCAGTCATTATCACAGCTGTGTACATCCCCCCACAAGCCGACACAGACCGGGCACTCAAGGAACTGTATGGGATTATAAGTGAGCAGGAAACCGCGCACCCTGAGGCCGCGTTCATTGTGACCGGGGACTTTAATAAAGCCAGTTTAAAATCAGTCGCACCAAAATATCACCAGCACATTAGTTTCAACACACGAGGGGACCGGGTTTTGGATCATTGCTACTCTCCGTTCCGGGATGGCTACAAATCCCTCCCCCGCCCACCATTTGGCAAATCGGACCACTCTTCCATTCTGCTTCTGCCCGCTTACAGGCAGAAATTGAAACAGGAAGCACCCACCCTCAGAATGATCCAGTGCTGGTCGGACCAATCAGACTCTATGCTACAAGACTGTTTTGATCACACGGACTGGGAGATGTTCCGGTCCGCCTCTGATGACGACATCGAGCTTTACGCTGATAGCGTAATGTGTTTCATCAGAACGTGCGTAGAGGAAGTGATTCCAACCAGAACTGTACGAATCTATCCGAATCAGAAGCCGTGGATCAATAGCGATGTTCGCGCGGCACTTAATGTGCGGACCTCTGCTTTTAATTCCGGGAACGCGGAGGAGCATAAACAAGCCAGTTATGCCCTCCGAAAAACGATCAAAACAGCAAAAAAGCCAGTACAGGAGCAAGATTGAAGGACAGTTTAACACCACCAACTCTAGAAGCATGTGGCAGGAAATTAACATCATCACGGACTTCAAAGGGAATAAAAACTCCGCCATGAACACCGCTGCCTCTCTACCGGATGAGCTAAATAATTTTTATGCTCGTTTCGAGGGAAATAACACCGCCCTCGCGGAGAGAGCTCTCGCGGCTGAAGCTACAGAGGTTAGTTCACTCTCCGTCTCTGTAGCGGATGTAACCCGATCCTTCCGATGGGTGAATATCCGCAAAGCCGCGGGTCCAGACGGCATTCCGGGCCGCGTCATCAGAGCGTGCGCGAACCAGCTGGCTGGTGTTTTTATGGACATTTTCAACCTTTTCCTCTCTTTGTCTGTAGTCCCCACATGCTTTAAAGCATCCACCATTGTGCCTGTACCAAAACAATCAAAAATAACTTGTTTAAATGACTGGCGTCCTGTTGCTCTGACCCCTATCATCAGCAAATGTTTTGAGAGACTAATCAGAGATTACATCTGCTCTGTATTGCCACTCAATCTTGACCCGCTGCAGTTTGCTTACCGCAACAACCGCTCCACTGATGATGCCATTGCATCTACAATACACACTGCTCTCTCCCACCTGGAAAAAAAGAACACTTATGTGAGAATGCTGTTTGTAGACTACAGCTCAGCATTCAACACCATAGTGCCCTCCAAGCTAGATGAGAAACTCCGGGCTCTGGGCTTAAACAGCTCGCTGTGCAGCTGGATCCTGGACTTCCTGTCAAGCAGACGCCAGGTGGTTAGAATAGGTAGCAACATCTCCTCATCACTAACCCTCAACACTGGAGCCCCGCAGGGCTGTGTTCTCAGCCCACTACTGTATTCCTTGTACACACATGACTGTGTGGCAACACATAGCTCCAATGCCATCATTAAGTTTGAAACAGCCTACAGAGAGGAGGTGCACATTCTGACACACCGGTGTCAGGAGCACAACCTCTCCCTCAACGTCAGTAAGACAAAGGAGCTTATGGTGGACTTCAGAAGAAAAGACAGAGAACACAGTCCCATCACCATCAATGGAGCACCAGTCGAGAGAGTCAGCAGCTTCAAGTTCCTGGGTGTCCACATCACTGAAGTCGTTGTGAAGAAGGCTCATCAGCGCCTCTTCTTCCTGAGACGGCTGAGGAAGTTTGGAATGAACCGCCACATCCTCACACGGTTCTACACCTGCACTGTGGAGAGCATCCTGACTGGCTGTATCTCCGCCTGGTACGGCAATAGCACCGCCCACAACCGCAAAGCACTGCAAAGGGTGGTGCGAACTGCCAGACACATCATCGGAGGTGAGCTTCCCTCCCTCCAGGAAATATATACAAAGTGGTGTGTGAAAAAAGCTCGGAGGATCATCAGAGACTCCAGCCACCCGAGCCATGGGCTGTTCTCACTGCTACCATCAGGTAGGCAGTATCGCAGCATCAGGACCTGCACCAGCCGACTCCATGACAGCTTCTTCCCCCAAGCAATCAGACTTCTGAACTCTTGATCTCCCATGATCAAAATACATCAGCACTGCACTTTATTACCATTACTCTTATATCTCACACCGGACTATTATAAATTATATTATTATTATTATATTATGTTCTCTCTTAACAACTGACTATCAACCGACAGCCTGAATGTCAATACAGTACAATACTGTACATTCTATATATATATATATATATATATATATATATATATATATATATATATATATATATATATATACTTTTTTTTATATATATATTTTTATTTTTAATTTTTATTGAATAATGTGTATCCATATAGTAAAAACAAACAAACAAAAAAATAAAACAGCGTATTGTATACTGTACAGTGTATGTTATTATTTGTATATTGTTGAGTGTAATTATGTGTATAACAGATGTTTAAATTGTGTTGTGTTAATCTGATGTTTATTGTAAATTGGTATATGTCTCATCACTGTCACGACTGCTATGTTGCTCGGAACTGCACCCAAGAATTTCACACACCATTGCACTTGTGTATATGGCTGTGTGACAATAAAGTGATTTGATTTTGATTTGAAGCATTACAAATAGTGAGGAGCACTTTAAACGTCATCACAAGTAATTTTTTAACAGGTTTCACTGTGTTTGTGAAAACATTTGGCTCTCAAAGGTATAGCTAAACCTGTAGACACATACATATACACTTCTCTTATCTGAAACATGGACTAGAAATAGTGTAATTTAAATAATATATAACCTCTTGGCTGAAAATCAAACAAAGAGAAAACTAATTTTGGCAGCTTTGTATCATCGTGTCCAATACGACATTATCACACGGGAAGTCGGCATGAGTTCCAGTATCCTGGGATCAGCCTCATAATGCCGACAAGCGGCATCTACTATTTGACATTTTTTTGGCTCCAGCATGTTTAACTTGCCCTGGGAGCGTGGGAGACCCTGGTTCGGATCCCGTGCTGAAACCAGTAAATAATCGTAGTTGCCTAATCAGTGACAAGCGTGATTCTGAGGTTGAATTTTTCCCTCTAACATTGCATATTTACTCTATTGATGGTTAGGTTTAAGTTTGGGGTTTGGGTTGGGGGGTAGCCTACAGTTTATAAAATATGCATTCCTCATTACTGTATTACAGCCTGTACAACTGAAAATAACTTGCTTCACAACTCGCTTTTGGCGCCATTCCGTGGACATTACACCTGGAAAATTTAGCTCACACGTGCCCATATGCCCAACAACTAAACGTTTTGTATTTCGGTAACCACAGGCCAGTTTATCTGAAAAAAAATCACCTGCTGTTTATGATTTCACTGTGAGATCAGTCTTTCCTATACTAGTTTACATATTGTAAATTCTACATTAGGGATGTCCCAATACCGATACTGGTATGAGGTCCGATACTGCGCTCATGTACTGGTACTCATACTCGTATAAATGCTTCGATATCAAAAACCGATACCATCTGATGTACAAATGTCATTACGTGAACATTCAGCCCACAAATTAAAATCACGTTATGTCCTAGTGAGATTATTTAACCGCAAAAGCTGCGATTTGAGATGAATATATAGTTTGCATGTAATTCAAATGTGAGCGCTTGTGAATGTGTGGAGACAGTGTTGTGCTGACGCCGGCTGCTCGTACCTTTTAAAGCTCCTCCAAGGCTCATACAGGGAAAACACCGTCATGAGCATCAAGCGCACTGTATGCAGCAGATGACAGTAAACAGAGTGCAAATTCACATTGTATTGTGAGGCACACACAGAGTACATACTTATTTAAATAAATAGCAGCCTTTTGTGGTTTAATAATCACTTTGAGTCACATAGCGACCGGCTTTTCCAGAGTGGGAAGCTGCCGTCATAACGTCAGAGCTCCATGGTCAAAACAACACAGAAACACTTCAAAATAAAAGCTCAGTCAGAATTAAAAGGTAAATTTATAGGAAAAAGGACAACAGAAATATAATCACTACTGTAAAGTAATTTAATATTCATTGTAATACTACTACTAATAATAACAATAATAATAAATCAGTAGTAATTGTGTGATATCTAACATCTGTGATGCTCTGTTATGCAGCACTTTATTTGACAAAATATAAAGTAACTCCAATGTTGTATTTTGGATTGTGCTGTGAGGTTCTGTATATAAGCACATAATTTAATAAAAAGATAATACAATATTATGTTGAAAATGAATTGCTATATTTTAATTTTAATAAATTTTTAATTAATTCATTTATTTAAACACCATTTTGATGATAAAATTTAAACTGTTAAAAAACAAAAACAAAAAACAAAAAACAAAAACAGGTATCGGACTTGGTATGGGCGAGTACCAAAAATGAATTATCGGTACTCGTTCTCAAAAAAAATGGTATCGGAACATCCCTAGTCTACATATTTGCTTAAAAATAACAAAATAATTATATTTCGACTTTCAATCTTTTAAACAAAGACAAATATTAACAAATATTTTTACTCCACAACATTGCTTTACTAACATTTTCGGGCAATCGTCATTGTGGACTTCAGGTAGCTCAAAAAATTATATTTTCAAGGCCAGAAATGGATTGAGCATGTGGGGAGAACATTCTGAGAAGTACTGTAGGTCATTTTCTTTTTTACATCAACATTTGATATTTTCATTAGCAGAAAAGGCAGATGGCACAATTACAAATTATTCACGTCAAAGTGCTTAACATTGCGTTGTTATAGGCATTAAACAATATTTATCTAATAAAATGCTGTTCTAGTAAATATGCAAAATGTCCATGAACCCTATCGTCTAGGCATAAAACACATGTATAAAATCACATCTGTTGCTCAATCACCCGTTCTCACACACGCAGCTTTAGCACAGAGACACGCATATGTGCATGTGTTGATGGTGAAGAGTTAAAGTTCGTGACTGCACAGCTCATAACAGAGATTGTTGAAATAAAGCAAGCACGCTGCTCTGCACACGGGTCAAAGTATTACATCACACTAAAGATGACAGCACGACCTCATCACTCACTCACACAAACACATGAGTGTGACTGACATGTTGTCTGGCAGTAATTGTGCAGCAGGCAGAGATCACAACTCCAGTCAGCTTTGGAGAAAACACTGTATTCATCATTCTCTGATAAGGGTAATATGACTATACTTTCTTTATAAATGATATAAAAACACTTGTATGATATTTCTGCATGTTAAAGCCTTTAACTTAATGGTATCCTTTCAAACATTTGTATAATTGTATCTGTTCTCCTAAGATCCACTTATCATTCTTTTAAGTTGTTGTGCCAAAAATTGTAATGCATGCAGAGTTGCAAGTGCTACATACAGCAAGGAACAGTACAAGGTTTGACAGACTTTACCACATTTATCACATCTTATGGTTAGTTCTTCTGGGAAGGGTTGCACCAGCTGTGCGTAAGATCTCCCTTAAGTTGGGATGTCAAGTTCAAACTACGGCTTAGTAACTGTAACTAGGGGTCGCCATGCATGTTTAATGTTTCCCTGCCTGTCTTTTGTGTTGATTATGGATTTTATAGTTCTTGTCATTGTCTTTCGTTTCACTGGTTCTTGTGATTATTAGTCCCAGGTGTTCCTTGTTTCCTCGTTTGCCCCTTGTGTATTTAATCTCTTGGCTTTTTTTTTTTTATCATTCATGGATGTAACGGTTTATTCTGTTTTCATGTTTTAGTTTCCTGTGTTTATTTTCTTGAGTTTTTATTAATTAAGCCTGCATTTAGATCCTCTTTCTCTCGATTCCTTCCTGCAAACATTACAGAAAGTTAGTGCTTAAGCACTAACTATTAAGGCAAAACATAGCTAGGTCATAAGCTCTTCTTCGTAAAGTGTAGTCGCATAATATGCAAACCTTGCTTGAAATAAGAAAAATGTTTGTAGAGAAAACCGTTTGCCAGTGGGGTAAGAAAAATAAGCTTAATTCAAGATTGATGTAAGCATTTTTTTCTTACTCCACTGGCAAACATTTTTTTCTTTTGTTTTTTCTTGTTTCAAGCATGTATAAGCTTAATTCAAGATATATACTCTGAAAACAAGTCTTGGATATTAAACAGTTTTGCTTAAGTAAATTCATCTAGTTTTAAGGACATTTACATATTTTTATTGGAAAACAAGGCAAACATACTTGTCTTGAAAATCATTTTGTTCAGTGTTTCACATAATGCCCATTTACTCTAAAACTAGTCTAAGTTGTAACTTACGCATGGCTGGTGCAACCAGCTCCTGGTGTGTAGAAATAATCTCCATCCGAATTCCTCCTTAACACCTCACAGTGACTGGACAGGCCAAGTTTCTCTTATAAGTGTCATTGATATGAAAATGTAGACGGTAATGTGTTCATGTGTTAATGTATGCATTAATGTTTCACTTATGTAAGTAAGAGTTGTAAAAGTTCAGAACGAGTCATTTTTGCAATTTAGTTTAGGTAAATACTCATTTTGGAGGTAGATTGGGGCTCTGAAAAATATAGTATGTTTCCATTGTACATTAACTGTTGTATTTCACAAGAACAAGATAAATTTGATTCATCATGCTATTATACCTTAAATCTTTTGTTGTCATGTTATTGGTATGGAATTTATCCTATTTCACAGCTAACATGTTCAAATTCACCTACCATTTGAGTGTGTGAGTTTGTGTGTTGTGCCTGAATGTGTTGTGTGGTGATTTGGCCAGCAGTGATGGTCTCCCATGAGGGGTGGTCTTTCTCTTTGCTTGGTGCTGCAGAAGGTCTGAAATTAAAAACAGACATGTTTGAGTTCCTTATTTGCACTACTACTGTTCAATTATGATTTACAAGAGAGTGTGAGCTATAGACCTCTCTCACGCAACAGAGTGACTGAAAAAGTCTGTCTGTTTGAAACTGTCTACAGTTGGTTTAAATTTGAATCATTCTCTCCTGCAGCTCCGAGATTCAGTTTAAAGCATCATGAACACAAAATGTGAACAAAAGGGAAATATTAGGCAGAATGCTAAGTTGCTCTTTTCTTATATTTACTGCCAGGCTTCAAAAAGGACATAAAGGGTCTGTTCCAAAACCTAGCGAGCTTTCTCAATAAGCAGCATTTTAAGACATCATAGGCATGCTCCCAATTCGAAGACTGTTCCAAAAGGTTGGTATCTTAATTATGCTGCATCCTAAGATATCTTGTTTTGGCCAAATTCTAAGGTAGCATCGTATGCATCCTTCCCCAGGTAGGAGATCCCAGAATGCATTGTGATGAGCTCGGCAGAAAATAAATCCATGATGGCAGATGAAGCGAGATAAATTTAGATTATAAATGTACTTATAATCCATTTGTAACACTTCCCTGGTAGCACAGGAATGAGGAAGCAGGAGGCAGCGTAACAAAAACCACACACAGCGGATATTTATTTTATTTTCTCGCATTTCAGCAATTTTTGCCAGACAACATAAACACACACATAGGTCTGGGCTGCTCTTATATCTCTCTCCAGCTCTCACTGCAACACAAAACAGCTGTTAGAGATAATTTCCCAAAGGTGTCAATCCTTACAGCTCTTCCTCTCCCGGCCTCGCTCTCCACAGAACGTCGCTCAACCACGCCCCCATCTCCACACCATTCAATTCTAAAAAGCATAGATAAATGACATGATAAAAAACTATTATTTTACCCAAAATGTATGTGCTTTGCTCTTTAGAGTATCATGTCATTCCTCTCGCGTCACCTGTACTGAAATCAGTTGTGAGTCGAGTCTCCCGTGCACTGCACGTGAGGAGCACTATTTGAATTATGCGTGGAGCTGCTGCCTATGTAGAGCATTCCAAATTGGTCTCTTATGAGGCATCATTTCAGTTAGGATGCTGCCATAGAAGTCTATATGATGCGTGAATTTGCATATATTTAAACTAGGTACGTAAAGATGCATTGTCTCAGGTTTGATGTCAATGTTACCAGTTACATAAGCAATTGTGACACAGTAAATGTGAATATAGGCAACAGCAAAAGAGAATAAATAATAAATAATGACTTTAAAATTAATAATGTTCCTCACACGTACAGTTGGTGTCATATGACTTCAGAACACTTGGAATATAGCACACAGGTTGTTGTTTTTTAATTTTTAACTTTATGATGTTGTTGTTTTTAATGATCTATAGACCTTATTCACAGTAGCACTATATTTTATTTTTGACATGAATGAAAACGAGGCTGTGAGGGATAGACTTACAATACAATCTCTTCTATAACATGCACTGTATGAAGCTGTATAAAACTCCTAGATCACATCTAATTTTCCAACAATGTTTTTTTTTTCTTCCCTTTTCCAATTCCGATTTGGAATGCCCAATTCCCAATGCGCTCTAGGTCCTTGTGGTGGCATAGTGACTCAATCCGGGTGGCAGAGGATGAATCTCAGTAGCCTCCGTGTCTGGGACAGTCAATCCGCACATCTTTTCACGTGGCATGTTGAGCGCGTCACTGCGGAGACATAGTGCGTGTGGAGGCCCACGCTATTCTCCGCCGGCATCCAAGCACAACTCACCACGCGCCCCACCGAGAGCGAGAACCACACATTATAGCGACCACGAGGAGGTTACCCCATGTGACTCTCCCTATTGGGCCAATTTGGTTGCTAAGGAGACCTGGATAGAGTCACTCAGCATGCCCTGGATTCGAACTCGCGACTCCAGGGGTGGTAGTCAGCGTCAATACTCGCTGAGCTACCCAGGCCCCCTTTGTCTAAAATTATTATTATTATTATTATTTTTATGTTTTGTCAGCAGAATGATCTAAAACACTTTAAACAACAGTACAACCCATTGAAAAGTCTAAAAGTCCATTCCTCACAGCTTCGTTGTCATTTCCGTCAAAAAAATAAAGATACCGCTACTGTGAATAAGGTCATGGAGCTTGACAGCACATGGTCTTGCATGCTTTCAATGTATGGAAAAGAAAAGCATGACCATTATACTAAATATCTGCTTTTGTGTTCCGTAGAAGACAGAAAGCCTGTTTGGAATGACATGAGGATGCGTAAATGATGACAGAAGAATTTCTGGTTGAACTATTATATTAAACTTGCATTTGACAACGTTTCCAAAGTACTAAACACAAACCAAAGGATATTTTCTATCATTTTAATGGAAATCTGGGCTTGTTGCATGTTTCAGGAGCTTTTACACAACATTTACCAGTTAAACATTCAACACTGCGCCCCCCACTGCATCCTGTGTGAATCCTGCAGTGTTACATACAAATGCACATACACTCTTTCAGCATGTTATGAAACGCAGCTGAGCCCTGAGGCTGAACGATCTGTCTGTCACATATGCAGACAGACTGACACACAGACAGCTCATTCCACACAGATATCCTGTATTCAGTGCCAGTCCTACCCCATTTACCTTTAATGTAAAGTGCTTGTAAACCAAGTCAAGTGGTCAAAGGTGTTAAAAAAAGGCACACTGCACTAAATATCTATGCACATTGTACAGTATATTTCACAGCAGGCACATTTATAGACTTTCATCATTACTGGGGAGTCTGGGACCCATCAAGTACACAATCTATTGTACTTTGATGTTGTAGGGGGGTTTCAAATTATATATTTTATTTATTCATTTAGCAAAAACAGCTCCAAAGCATTCATTTCTGGTGATTTTAGGAGCATAATTTCAACATTTTCTTTAGTAGCCTATATATGTTGTGTAGCATTAATGAATGGACTAAAAATATATTGTCACCTTTTCACATTACACAGCACAAGATGAAGTTTATCAAAGTTACCTTTCTAAAAGCTTGCTTCTGGCAGTATCATGGTACAGCAGTGCTGGTCCTACCCCATTTGGCACCCTAGGCGAGACCCTCCAGTACCCCCCCACCCCTGATTGGCTGATTAATGGGAGAGATATAGTCACTTGTAGGGCTCAACAATAAGTTTCATTCAGAACATACTTTTTAAGTCATTTTTATTGGAAATTCTATTTGAAGCGATCTTACAGCATGACTGTCATGATTGTTTTCCCTTCAAAGTGCCCTTCAGAGGGTGATTTATGTCTGAGTTTGACACCTAGCAGGAATTGTTCAAGGAACAAAAAGACGTCAATTCCTTAATCTTGAAATGGTCTATAGAACTAAACAAGACACAACACGGACATGTCAGCTCTCTCATTGTGCTAAGTTGGGCAACTGTACACCCTGCTGAAAAGACCAGCATTGATGGTCACCAGCTAATTTTGTGTTGGGTGCTGGTGTGCTGGTGTCTCACTCTGCAATAGGCTTTTAAGATATCTTAATGAACTTCATTAGGAAGACCATGCTGGTCAACCAGCTAGATCAGCACCAAACCAGCACTAACCAGCATAAACCAGCCTAGACCATCATGGGAATTGCATGCTGGTTAAGATGGTCTTTTCAGCAGGGAAGGCAGTCTGAAAGAGGTTGAAATGTTGAATAATCTGTCAAGATCAGAGGACCGGTGATACTGATGCAAACACTTCCGCTGATAGAGATTCAAATATTTTACATCTCGGGGGACGAAGTGGCCGTCCATGCAGTAAACAGAGTGAGCGGAACTCTGCGTGTGTGTGTGTGAGTAGGTTTTTGTGGTTTACAAGGACATTTTTCTAGGTTACACACTAGTAATTACGATGGCATTATGCTATAAATGTGTTTTTTGAGGAAACCCCTAGTGTCCCTGTAATTCAAACGGCTTTAAAAACATACTAAACAATGTATTTTTGAAAATTTAAAAATGCCAAAAGGCTTCTGTGAGGGTTAGGTTTAGAGGTAGGATTAGGGGATAGAATATATAGTTTGTACAGTATAAAGATCTTTATGTCTATGGAGATTCCTCGAAATGACAGGAGTACCAACAACTGTGTGTGTGTGTATGTGTGTGCATGTGTGATGATGGTATTTGAAAAATACCATCATCACAGCTCTATTTGATGAGCAGGAAATATGATCAGATCAGGCTACTGAGAGGTCAGAGGTCACGGGAACACTGATCTTTAGTAATATCAAAGTATATATCTCTCTGCTCCTGCTTAGTTAGACAAATTCTTCTTTAAAAAAATAATTATAACTAGCCAACATAGAAGACGGTCATTATGTAAGGAATAATTGACGACGGACCGTTGAATTGTTGAAAAACAATGCACACCAGAGGTGGTAATGCGGTCACGACGCTCAGCGGAGTGACTGATGCACCTCGGGTGTGCATTATTTTTCAACAATTCAACGGGCCGGAGTCAATTATTCCACTTATACCACGGTTACCACACCTTAAGATGTTGTTAAGGGTTTTATCTCAAGACATTTTCTGGTTTTCGTCCCTAAAATGCTCTTACTACTTTCTCCCACCATGGATTCAGCCAGGGTTGTGAGGGTTACTTTTGAAATGTATTCCACTACAGATTACAGAATACATGCTGTAAAATGTCATTTGTAACGTATTCCGTTAGATTACTCAAGGTCAGTAACGTATTCTAAATACTTTGGATTACTTCTTCAGCACTGGTAGATTTTTTCACTTGTTTTGACTATAAAAACTCTGCCAGTACAGTAAGACAAAATACACATGTTAAAAATACATTCTCTGAAAAACCTAAATATCTTATGCAGTGTTGTTTCTAAAACAAGATAAATCAAATTGATCTTGTTTTAAGGATTTTTAGATATTTTTACAGGAAAACAATACAAAAATTATTATCAAGAATATGATTTATGCCCTAATATCAAAGGTCTTACTAGAAAAAAAGAAATTATGATCCAGCATGAACTTTCTTGATAAAAAAATATGATCGTGTCTGGTAACATGTGCATGTAAAATGGCTAGAAATAGCTTCTTAGCTTAGCGTAAAGTTGACAATTTACACAAGGTTTATTTATATTTCTTCTGCTCCAAACTTACTTCAAACGTACTTCTCTGTCTGCTCGTATGAACGTAACACATCATAAGAAAGTGTTTCACCGCTGTTCAAATGCACTTTGGATCGCATCATTTATATGTATAAATGTTTTCCATCTGAAAGGACTAAATATTAAATGAAACAAATGACAATAAAATGCAAAGTAATCTCTTCACTAATCAAAATACTTTTTGAATGTAACTGTATTCTAAATACCAATTATTTAAATTGTAACTGTAGTGGAATACAGTTACTAATATTTAGTATTTTAAATACGTAATCCCATTACATGTATTTCGTTACTCCCCAACCCTGGATTCAGCGTCTTGCTTTAATACAGTTCAAGCCGTCATTGCTCACGTCACATTAGAACTAGCAACGGAGGATTGTGTGAGCGTGTGTGTGTGTGCGTGTCTCACAGAAACACCTGTTGGCATTAGTGAAAGGCTAATGATCCTCCATATCCCCCTGGCAAAGAAGCGTTATGCCACACTTTTTAGTGCCTACGCACCAACTTTGCCATCTGAGAACGAGGCCAAGGAATGCTTTTATCGGGCACTGGATGAAGCTCTTTGCCAGATCCCTAAGAGTGACAAGATCCTCTTGCTTGGGGACTTTAACGCTAGAGTGGGACAGAACAACAGGATATGGTGTGGAGTACTAGGCAGGCATGTATTTGTAGGGTGAAGGCAAATGGCATGAGGCTACTTAATCTTTGCTCTGAGCGTAACCTTACCATAACCAACACCATCTTCCAGCAGAAGGCCAAGTATAAGACCTCGTGGATGCACCCTCGCTCTAAACATTGGCACATGATTGACTTCATCATTGTGAGGCGTAGTGACATCAAGGATGTTCACATCACCCGTGCCATGAGGGGTGCAGAGTGCTGGACTGACTGACCATCGTAAGATTGTGGCCAAGCTCCATATGAAAGTGTGTCCCCCTCTGCGGTTGCAAAAGCCCAACAAAAAGAAGCTAAATTGCAACCGCTTGGGAAGCAAAGAAGCCAGAAGTGAGTTCTGATGCCTCTTAGCTGACAAACTAAGCGAGCTGGAACCTTATCTGAACCCAGAAAACACCATGGAACAACAGTGGACCTATATCAGTTCTGCACTCTATGATGCAGCAGCCCAATCCATTGGCCATAAGAGCAGGAACCACCAAGACTGGTTTGACGATAACTCAGACACTGTTGGTGGTGAACAGCTATCAGTAGTGACATCCTTCAAATATCTGGGGAGTATTCTCACAGAGGATAGCGATATCGACAACGATATCCAGTGCCAGATTAAACAGGCCTCATCTGCCTTTTGGAGACTTCGGCACAGAGTATTTGAGAACAAGAACCTTCATCCCTCCACAAAAATAATTGCACACCTTAGAACCAAGCGGTCTGTGTCATCACCCTCCTCTATAGCTGTGAAGCTTGGGTAACATAAAGCCGTCACATTAAGTCCTTAGAGCGCTTCCACATCAGATGCCTTCAGCGCATTCTGGGAATTACATGGCATGAGCGTATGCCTCACACTGAAATACTTGTAAAGACCAACTGCAGAAGTCAACTGGGGCACATGATAAGGATGCCCCCATGTTGGCTACCCCGCAGAGTGCTATATGGCCAGCTACATCATGGTCGAAGCTCAGCTGGAGGGCTGAAGAAGCGCTATAAGGATCAAATGAAGATTGCCTTGAGGAAGTGTAAGATCAGACCCGAGGACCTGGAGTATGTTGCTGCTGATCGTACCATCTGGTGACAGCTTTGTAGGGAAGTGGCTCGTATGCTGGAGATGGAGAGGACAACCAGAAGACAACAGGAGAGAGCCGGGAGACACACAGCCACGGTTGCCATCACTACCACCACAACTACCACATATATATGCCCCACCTGCAATAGAGCTTGTGGATCCAGGATAGGACTGTTCAGCCATCAAAGATCTCACCATTAAATGAGTGGACATCATCATCAGATTTTGATGGACAACCAAAGAAAAAGAATGTGTGTGTGTGTGTATGTGAGCGTGTGTAAGTTTGGGGGAGACGAGGGAGCGCGAGGGCTCTTTTTAACCGAAACTGGAATAACTGTAGGATATTTTAGAGATTGTTTGACATTCTTAACCGATTTACTTTAACCACTGACTTTGTTTTAATTTTGTTGTGGTAGCCTGTAGGATTCTTTGAAATAACTTAAATAATTTGGCAAAGTCATATGGAACCATTATGCAGTCAAGACCTGGAACTACTTTATAGCCATGCATTTCCTTGAAAAATAATTTCACACCTTAGAACGTCCGTGAACCAATCAGAATCAAGCATTTAACAGATCCGTGGTATAAGCACTTCTAAAGCACAGTGCGAGAGAGAGTTGAGTGTTGAGTGTATTCTTTATTTATTTATTTTTTTTATTAACAATTTTTATTGATTCCATTCAACAAATTAAATAAACATAACAGAAAATACGGAATCAAATTATATAAAATTAAACCTTTACCCCGAACATTCCCATTCTTGGATCTTAACACACCACCAAAAAACATGGGTTGTGTCCCCATCTTCTGATTGGCATTGCCAGCAGGTGGGTGTGTCTTTAAGACCAAGCCTATACAATCTAGAGGGGGTCCAATAAAATTGATGTAAAATCTTATATTGCATAAGGCGCACCCTTGCATCTCTAGATGTAGACTTGACGTTTTTTAGAATCCTAGACCACACTCCCTCCTCCAATACCAAGTTTAAATCTTTCTCCCATAATCTCTTGAGAGAAGTTGAAGCTCCATCCCCCAGTGAGACCGAATGCATAATAATAAAACAAAATCTTGGGCAGGCCTAGCCCACCTTTGACAATCGGCCTATGTAGCTTACTGAAATGTAATCTGGGACGTTTACCATTCCAAATGAAGGACTTCGCTATGCTATCAAATTGCTTGAAATAAGAGAGGGGGACATCTATAGGGAGAGATTGTAGCAGGTAGAACACAAGATAGAACACAATTCATTTTAATAACATTAACCTTCCCAGTTATAGATACGTAAATGTAATGAAGCCCATCTACCCACATTGCTCGAAAACCTTTTTATTAAAGGGTCAAAAGTAACTAACTAAATCACACAAATTTGCTGGGAATAAAATACCCAAATACTTAATTCCCTGTTTGGGCCACTGGAAGGCGCCCAGCTGAAAAGCTGTTACCGGGCAGTATGCTGTTAGAGCCAAAGCTTTGGATTTAGACCAATTCACTCTGTATCCTGAGAACTTAGAAAAGGAATAAATAATTCTGTGGAGGCAAGGCATAGGTCTAGTAGGGTAGGAGACAAATAATAAAATATCATCAAAGTAACTTAATCCAACCAATAAATGTACTCCCGAACCCATACATTTCCAAAATCTTAAAAAGATAACCCCATTCTACAATATTAAACACTTTTTCGGCGTCAAGTGAGATGGCAGCGACCGGAGATTGATCATTCGCTACTGACCACATGATATTGATGAGACGCCTAATATTATCAGAAGAGCTACGGCCTTGAATATACCCCACCTGATCTATATGTACAGGTGCATCTCAATAAATTAGAATGTTGTGGAAAAGTTCATTTATTTCAGTAATTCAACTCAAATTGTGAAACTCGTGTATTAAATAAATTCAATGCACACAGACTGAAGTAGTTTAAGTCTTTGGTTCTTTTAATTGTGATGATTTTGGCTCACATTTAACAAAAACCCACCAATTCACTATCTCAAAAAATTAGAATATGGTGACATGCCAATCAGCTAATCAACTCAAAACACCTGCAAAGGTTTCCTGAGCCTTCAAAATGGTCTCTCAGTTTGGTTCACTAGGTTACACAATCATGGGGAAGACTGCTGATCTGACAGTTGTCCAGAAGACAATCACTGACACCCTTCACAAGGAGGGTAAGCCACAAACATTCATTGCCAAAGAAGCTGGCTGTTCACAGAGTGCTGTATCCAAGCATGTTAACAGAAAGTTGAGTGGAAGGAAAAAGTGTGGAAGAAAAAGATGCACAACCAACCGAGAGAACCGCATGCTTATGAGGATTGTCAAGCAAAATCGATTCAAGAATTTGGGTGAACTTCACAAGGAATGGACTGAGGCTGGGGTCAAGGCATCAAGACCCACCACACACAGACGTGTCAAGGAATTTGGCTACAGTTGTCGTATTCCTCTTGTTAAGCCACTTCTGAACCACAGACAATGTCAGAGGGCTAAGGAGAAGAAGAACTGGACTGTTGCCCAGTGGTCCAAAGTCCTCTTTTCAGATGAGAGCAAGTTTTGTATTTCATTTGGAAACCAAGGTCCTAGAGTCTGGAGGAAGGGTGGAGAAGCTCATAGCCCAAGTTGCTTGTAGTCCAGTGTTAAGTTTCCACAGTCTGTGATGATTTTGGGTGCAATGTCATCTGCTGGTGTTGGTCCATTGTGTTTTTTGAAAACCAAAGTCACTGCACCCGTTTACCAAGAAATTTTGGAGCACTTCATGCTTCCTTCTTCTGACCAGCTTTTTAAAGATGCTGATTTCATTTTCCAGCAGAATTTGGCACCTGCCCACACTGCCAAAAGCACCAAAAGTTGGTTAAATGACCATGGTGTTGGTGTGCTTGACTGGCCAGCAAACTCACCAGACCTGAACCCCATAGAGAATCTATGGGGTATTGTCAAGAGGAAAATGAGAAACAAGAGACCAAAAAATGCAGATGAGCTGAAGGCCACTGTCAAAGAAACCTGGGCTTCCATACCACCTCAGCAGTGCCACAAACTGATCACCTCCATGCCACGCCGAATTGAGGCAGTAATTAAAGCAAAAGGAGCCCCTACCAAGTATTGATTACATATACAGTAAATGAACATACTTTCCAGAAGGCCAACAATTCACTAAAAATGTTTTTTTTTTATTGGTCTTATGATGTATTCTAATTTTCTGAGATAGTGAATTGGTGGGTTTTTGTTAAATGTGAGCCAAAATCATCACAATTAAAAGAACCAAAGACTTAAACTACTTCAGTCTGTGTGCATTGAATTTATTTAATACACGAGTTTCACAATTTGAGTTGAATTACTGAAATAAATGAACTTTTCCACGACATTCTAATTTATTGAGAAGCACCTGTATAAGTGATGTCATAACTTTACTTAATCGATTAGCCAGAATTTTGGACAAACTTTTTACATCTAACTGGATCAGGGAAATTGGGCAGTAACTTTTACACTCGCTTGGATCTTTGTCCTTTTTAAGAATCAGACTGATCCGGGCTTCCATCATGGTTGGAGGAAGCTTTCCGTTCTTTAATGATTCCATATAAACTTCTAACAAAAGTGGAGCCAGTTCTGTAGCATAAGATTTGAAAAACTCAGAAGAAAAGCCGTTAGGCCCTGGAGCCTTGCCTGTAGGCAAGGCCTTAATTACCTCATCAAGCTCCTCCAAGTTTATCTCAGAATCAAGAGAATTTTTTTTGCTCAGTTGTCAGTTTAGGGAGATCTAATGGTTCCACAAAGTTCCTAATATCTTCATCAGTAGACGAAGATGTGGAACTATAGAGATCAAAATAGAATTCTTTAAAAGCATTATTAATATCAAGGGCCGAGGTAAATATTTCACCACCAGCAGATTTCACTGAGGGAATGATAGAAAAAGACTCTCTCTGCTTTATATATCTAGCCAAAAGTTTTCCTGCTTTGTCCCCCGACTCACAGTATGACTGTCTTGCCCTGAATAACCAAAACTCCACTTTCCGTGACAAAATAGTATTATATCTATATTTCAATTGGGTCAGTTCTCTGAGGCCATCAGAAGACATACGGTGCTTCAGCTCTGCCTCTGCACTTTTAATATTTCCTTCCAACTCCACAAGTTCTTGTGCTTTGGATTTTTTGGTGAATGAGGCATACTGTATGATCCGACCCCTAAGAACTGCCTTAAGTGCCTTCCAAGCCATGCCCACAGAGGATACTGAGGACCAGTTGGTCTCCATATAAACATTGATTTCAGTCTTTAACATTTGTTGGAAATCAGGATTTTGCAAAAGGGACACATTAAGGCGCCAACTATATGATTTATTTTTCTCTGTATACGGCAACACCTCTAAACTCACCAGGGCATGATCTGAGACTAAGATATTTCCAATTGAGCAATCAACAACAGATGAAATGAGGGATTTGGATATTAAAAAAAATCTATTCTAGAATAAATGTTATGGACTGATGAAAAAAAAAATGTATAGTCCCTACCAGATGGGTTCAAAAGTCTCCAAATATCCGTAAGACCAAGATTTTTACACATCCTGTGAAATGTCAATGTTGCTATAGGGGGTTTACACACTTTTGCTTCACTGTGATCAAGGACTGAGTCCATCAAAAGATTAAAGTCTCCTCCCAATATTATATCATGAGAGGTGCCAGCAGTTTGCAGCATCCCTTCAAGATCTATAAAAAAGCCCTGATCATCAGCGTTAGGTGTGTAAATATTAACCAAAATCAACCTTTGCCCTTGAATTTCAGCTAAAACAATAATGACTCTCCCTAATTTATCTTTAGTCTGTTTGAGACATTTGAATTGTAAATGTTTATTTACCAATATAATGACTCATACATTAAAGCAGCAACTATATGATTTCTTTTTCTCCATATCTGGCAGCACCTCTAAATTCACCAGGGCATGATCTGAGACTAAAATGTTTCCAATTGAGCAATCAACAACAGATGAAATGAGGGACTTAAGCTGCGTTCACACTGCCAGCGACTTTGTCGCTGCATGTCGCCAGTGGCTGGCGGTTTGGTCGCTAGTGGGAGTTCCCACTACTGGTTGCCTAGTAACGTTTATGAATGACATTCACTGATGTCATTCCATTGTTGTTGACAGCGAATCCGTTTTCTTGCCGCTAAAAACAAATATTTTGGAGGGAAAAGTCTAAATACAAATGGAATCAGTACATAAAATGTTTAAAATCAAAGATGAATGAGAAACAAGGCATGCTCTTTGCCATTGCGGCTATTTATCTGCGGTGAAAGCGCAAATGCCGGTTCCAGCAGTACTTCAGGCTTGACAGAACCCAGTTTGATGAGCTGCTGCAGAGGGTGGGTCCCCTGATTGCAAAGGATAACACAAGCTTCCACTGAGCCATTTCCCCTGGTGAACGCCTGTCAGTTTGCTTACGGTGAGTATATAAATCATAATGCATTTACTGAACCTGGTTGATTTTAATATTTTGATAAATTTAGAGGGCATTATATATCACATTTAATTCACGTTTAATTCAGATACAATTTATTATGTAATATGTAGAATTAACTGCCATGTATGTTTTTATGATTCAACATGTTATAATAAACAGTTGTTCTTTGACTCTTAATACAGATAAAGCTGTTTCTTTTATATATATATATATATATATATATATATATATATAAAATTATAAATGTCATGTATGTTTTTTGTAGATCAATATGCTTTTCATATACATTTCTGCTTTGACTCTTAATACATATTTCCACAGGTTCCTTGCAACAGGGGATTCATGTATTGCCTTCAGCTACCGTGTTGGGCACAGCACTGTAGCTGGTATTGTGGCAGAAGTGGCAAAGGCCATTTGGGACTCCCTGGTGGAGGACTACATGCCTGTTCCCAAAGATTGGAGGGACATTGCAGCAGAGTTCCACCATCGCTGGAATTTTCCAAACTGTCTAGGGTCTATTGATGGGAAGCATGTACTGATCCAGGCTCCCAACAACTCTGGATCACTATTCTACAACTACAAGGGGATATTCTGTATTGTCCTCTTAGCAGTTGTAGATGCCAAATACTGCTTCCGCATCATAGAGGTTGGCAGTTATGGGAAGACCAGTGATGGTGGTACTCTGGCTAATAGTCCCTTTGGTAACGCTCTTCGCAGTGGAAACCTCGGCCTACCAGAGGACACACTGCTGCCAGGAGCAGAGCACCTAGAGCCCCAGCCTCAAGACTTCGTGGCAGATGAAGCCTTTCCTCTACGCAGAGACCTGATGAGACCCTTCCCAGGTACCATCCTTCCCAGTAGACACAGGGTGTTCAACTACAGGCTTTCACGGGCAAGACTGACTGTTGAGAATGCGTTTGGTATACTTGCAGCACAGTGGCGAATGTATCGGCGTGTAATTGGTGTCTGCCCTACCAATGCGGAAGCCTGTGTGAAGGCCACCTGTGTTCTACACAACTTTCTGCGGAGGACAACAAGAACTGGGCCAGACCCACTAACCCCTGCTGCTGACGGAGAAGTCTCTGCACTGCTGAACATCAGAAGAGTAGGGAGCAACAATGCAGCATGGGAAGCAATGTGTGTGAGGGAGACCCTTGTTGACTACTTCTGTGCTGAGGGTGCAGTTCCCTGGCAGCCACAGGTGTGAAAGGTTCTTCTCAGAACCAAACCAAAGGCTCTTTTAAGAGCCACCCACATTATAATAAAAGAGCAATGTTTCCATGTGTCATTTCTTGAAACAATGATATCCTGGCTACACTATTAGATATGCCCATTAAACACATCTCCCCCAAATACATAACAGCAATATGAATGAATAAGTATGAATAATAAAGCATAACACCTATAGTGACTGCAGTATGGGAATCAAACTATAAAAGGCTATGAACTTTAATATATACTAAATAGTTTCATCTATCAAATCAATATTGGACCCCACTGACTTTCACTGCATGGACAAAAACACATTCTTCAAAATATAATTTGTGTTATGCAGAAGAACTATCCCCTTAACAATAATCACAAAAAGAAACAGATTGAAAAGTCTGAAACAAATGTATTTATTTTTCCAAAAAATTACCTTACAGTTATTGTGTTTTATTTTAATGACATAAACATCAAAAAAACACTAATATTATGAACCTTGCCTGCAGGGTACAGCTGACAGGACCACGAGAGTAAATAAGCTTACAAACACCCCTCAAGGCCTTGTCAGCTGTACCCACTCAGCGACAAAACAACTTCCTCTCTTCCTGTTCCTGACTGCACTGGGCCTCAAAGCTTATTTGATGTATTTCAAATTTAACACTTTCCCTCTTTCTTAAATTAAGATTTTTGATTTGTGGCAACAGGCTCCAGAGGAAAAGTTCATCTGGGTCTTCAGATGCTGGTGGGGGATGAGATGGTGCTGCCTCTGCCCTGCTTAAGGCTGAAATTAGATGTTTCTCAAAAGGGAATTTTTGAAATGCCCTGGGGAGGCTTTTCTTCCCCCTGTCTTGATTCCCATTCTCTGTCAGCCTGGACCTAGCTGTTTGCTGGTTGTATTCTGCTGGCTTCTGGTTGGATCTAGCTGGCTGCTTGCAGGATCTGGCTGACTAGTGACTGTGGCTGGTGGGCTGCTGAGTGGATCTGGCTGGTTGTCTGGTTCTCCCTGACCCGCTGGCTGTCTGACTGGCACTGCCTTCATTTGTTGGTTTTGGACTTCAGTTGCCAAAATGGGCTCCCCAACGCATGTTTCCACTGGTGGCTCTGAACTCCATAAAGGGGTTGAGGAAGCCCATGATGGCACTGCACTTCCAAGGTTTAATGTGATCAACTGCTGAACCACTTTTTCTGTCTTTCAATTTGTTTAATTCTCGCCTGTATATGTCATGGAGGTTTTTCTATTTCTTTTTGCATTCTTCCACTAACAATCCCAAAAAATAAAAAAGGCATGTGCGCACACACACACACACAGACAAATATTCCTTTTATGACAATATATAACAAATTATGACAATTTATGATCAGATGTAATGAGTAACCATAGTATATATTGTTTATTCTGTAATATAATGCAATATACTCTGTAAGATATATACTGTATTTACAGTATATCTCACAGAATACATATATTGTATTAATATATACAGTATGCATAAGTATACAGTACATTAATTAATACAGTATTAATATTATAGTATTAATATATAGTATATACATAAGTATACAGTACATTGTATACATTGTGTATGTGTGTATGGATAGTATAAACAGCACTGTTTCTTTACAATTAATATTAATACAATTAATATTATTATTAAAGTATTAGTAAGGTTATTAATATGGTATGTTTATCCACTATATCTGATCATTTATATGGTTTCGTTTGCTGTCATACATGTAACACATTTTCAAAACAAATTATTTAATAGTTAATTTTACAGGCTATTTGATGATTTAAACCTACTTGGAATCCCCGCGATCTCAGATACACCTTTCCACGCATAATTTTTCTTAAATATGTCCCTGTACATGGGCAGAGACATATCATATAACATTGGAAAATTGCTAACAGCAAGGATTAGCCTTTCCTCCATCTTTCCGTCACTGCAGGAGCTGAGAGAAGGATCACGTGAGCTCTACCATTTTCTCTCGTATTGGCTGTCGCTCCCGAAAGTCGCTCTTCATTTGCATAAAGTTAAACATTTCTCAACTTTGTCACATTGCTGGACACACCCACATCCAGTCGTCAATGGTCGCCGTCGCTCGTGTCGCCGGAAGTCGCCAGATCTCATTGAACATGAATGAGATGAGGTCGTTTTGTCACTGAATGTCGCTGGCAGTGTGAACCCAGCATTAGATATTAAAAAAAATCTATTCTAGGGTAAATCTTATGGACTGATGAAAAAAATGTATAGTACCAGATGGGTTCAAAAGTCTCCAAATATCTGTAAGGCCAAGATATTACACATCCTGTGAAGCATCAATGTTGATCTAGGAGGCTTGCACACTTTTGCTTCACTACGATCAAGGACTGAGTCCATCAAAAGATTAAAGTCTCCTCCCAATATTATATCATGAGGGGTGCCAGCGGCTTGCCACATCCCTTCAAGATCTATAAAAAAGCCCTGATCATCAACGTTAGGTGCATAAATATTAGCCAAAATAAGACTTTGTCCCTGAATTTCAGCGAAAACAATAATGACTCTTCCTGATTTTCTTGACTCTGTCTGAGACATTTGAATTGTAGATGTTTACTTATCAAAGTAATGACTCCCCTGCTCTTACTCGAGTCAGTACTATAAAACATTTTGTTACCCCATATCTTTCCAAATTTTTCAGCTTCCTGCGGAGAAAGGTGCATTTCTTGAAGAAACACTATATCATATTTCTTATGCTTAAGAAGAGAAATAACCTTTCTTCTTTTTATGGGGTGCCCCAACCCATTCACATTCCACGTGGAGAGAGAGAATCCACTCATATTAACATTTGACATTTTGACATATAAGAAAAAATAGATTGTGTCAAAAACTTCACAAAAAAGATTATAAAGACCACATTCCAACATTGGTGCAACCGTCAAAACCCGAACTTACCCCAGAACAAAATAAACAGAAAAATGAAAAACATGCACATTAACCCCACACACGACAGCGCCAACTGCCGTCCATCCATCCAAACTCAAACAGTCCATGCACACCTACGAGAGCCCCCGTAACAAGCTTGCCATCGGATTGCTCAAGTCCGGTGTTTCTATACAAATTTTGTGAGACAGAATTACACAGCAAAAGACAATCTATACAACAAACTCCAGCCAATAGGCAGAATAAACACAAAGAATCATCGATAAAACTGTCCTGAAGGTGTGTTACTCTACAAAATAAACTCTAGCTGATAGGCGGACTAAGCATAAAGAGTGTGTAGATTCATCCTTAAAACTGTCCTGAAGGTGTGTTACTCTACAAAATAAACTCCAGCCTGTAGGTGGACTAAGCACAAAGAGCATGTAGATTCATCCATAAAACTGTCCTGAAGGTGTGTTACTCTACAAAATAAACTCCAGCCACTAGGCGGAACCAGCACAAAAAAAGCACTCAGATTCCTCAAACAATCAAGCGAATGTTCAGTGAGCTGGTCCACTCGGCTACATCGTGAGTACAACGAGATGACTTACTCACTCCACTGACTTTATGAAGGACATTTCTTGCTGTGGGCATGTGTATGTTTTACGGCCATCCTTAGCATCTATTCTCAATTTGTCTGGGAATATCAGTGCAAAAGCGACCTTCCGTTGATGTAAATGTTTCTTGCATTCCTTGAATCAATCATGTTTCTCTCTTGTCGAGTTCGCAAAGTCTGGGAACAAGAAATTGCTGTGGTTCTTCCAAGAAAGCCTTCCTTTACTCCTCGCCTCACATAACACTAGATCTTTATCGGATGATCTCAGAAATTTGGCCAGAATTGATCGGGGCCTGTCTCCCTCCGCGGATCGACGAGCAGGAACCCTGTGAGCTCACTTGATTTCCAGCTTATGGGCTGCTATGTCAAGCAGATTCAGAAAGAACTCATCCAGGAATTTCACCATATCCTGTCCCTCTACTCCCTCCGGGACTCCTACGATATGGACGTTATTTGGCCGGCTATGCTTTTCCATGTCCTCCAGCTTCTCCCAGACATGTTCCAAATCCACCTTGGTTGCTAGCGGATTAGCAGATAATTCCCTCACCGATGACTCCAGGTAATCGATACGTTTCTCGACATCCCCCACTCTTGTAACCACATCAGTGAACTTCGCCTCCATGGTGGTGATCAATCAATGTATCACAGCAAGATCCTCCAAGTCAGCAACGACCTTCGTCAGCATTGCCGACATGTTCAGCATCTCCTGCCGCATCTCCCGCCGCATTTCCCGCACGTCTCCAACCAAGACGACTCCCAGAACGTAAGTGTCTTTTAATGTCTCCAGAGCATGAGGATTTTGATTTCTTTGACATATTGTCCTCCTAGAACAGTTATGGAACAGAGTGTATCGAATCTTACCGGTTTATGTCCTAAAAAGTATTAAAACTTGCAAAGTGCGGGGCCTGGGTAGCTCAGTGAGTAAAGACGCTTATTGTATTAAAGACTACCCCTGTAGTCGTGAGTTCAAATCCAGGGTGTGCTGAGTGACTCCAGCCAGGTCTCCTAAGCAATCAAATTGGCCTGGTTGCTAGGGAGGGTAGAGTCAAAGGGGGTAACCTCCTCGTGGCCTCTATAATGTGGTTCTCGCTCTCGGTGGGGCACGTGGTGATTTGTGCATGGATGCCGCGTAGAATAGCGTGAAGCCTCCACATGTGCTATGTCTCCACGGTAACATGCTCAACAAGCCATGTGATAAGATGCGTGGATTGGCGGTCTCAGAAGTGCAGTTTGAGGCAAGTCACTACGCCACCATGAGGACTTAGAGTGCATTGTGAATCGGGCATTCCAAACTGGGGAGAATTTTTTTTTTTTTAATAAAAACTAGAAAAGTGCACAGAGCTCGCCGTTCACACGTCCGATCCTCGCATGGCGTCACATGACTCCTCCTAGTGTATTCTTTATTTTCATCTTAATGAAAATATTTAAAAATGCATTTTTTAGCACACATATCACATCTGGATCTCATTGTTTTTATTACATGTTACATATTCCAAGTTATTTTACTTTATTTTGTACATATTTGTATTTCACATGTGTTTATGGTCATAATTATAGTCATGAGTTGTGTATTTTGAATGTATTGTGTGTGTGTGTACTTGGCTATATTTGGGAACAAACTGGTCCACAGAAGTGAGCTAATTTCACAAACAATTCATACTGTACGTACATTACTTCTAAAATACAAAAAGATTTCTTTCTGGGTTTGGGTTAGTCAATAGTAATTATAACTAGTTTGATATAATAGCGAGAGCTAGGTAAACAAATGTGACTGTGATTGTTCACACCAGCTGGAGGATTGAAGCTCATCTGAGACAAAAACTGAGTCCAAATGCTGCCAAAGACAACATACAACCGTTGTTTAAACTGCAATCACCGTGAGTGAAGACTAATGACACAATAACACAGAGCTTCTGTCTCTCTCTTCTTCTCAAAAGCATCATGTCTGCGTTTCTGTTAAAGTTCTCAGATCTTCATATAGTATGTGTCTTCATGCAGAACTCAAAGTGAAAAACAGTATTTTGTAGTACTAGTGGCCTAATTTACTGTTGTTTTTTAACAAAGGAAAGTAACAATGTTAAATTATGAGCATATTTATCCAATGTATGTGTGTGTGTGTGTGTGTGTGTGTGTGTGTGTGTGTGTGTGTGTGTGTGTGTGTGTGTGTGGAGTGTGTGGGCGGGTTTGGGTGGTATTCGAGGATATTTTTCTAGGTTACAATCTGGTAATTACAAGGGTATTATGCTATAAATGTGGTTTATGAGGACATTCCTAGTGTCCTCATTATTCAAATCACTTAAAAAACATACTAAACAATGTTTTATTGAAAATGTAAAAATGCAGAAAGTTTTTTTGTGAGGGTTAGGTTTAGGGGTAGGGTTTGGGTTAGGGGATAAAATCTATAGTTTGTACAGTAAAAAAAACATTATGTCTATGGAGAGTCCTCATAATGCTAGCTGCACCAACATGTGTGTGTGTGTGTGTGTGTGTGTGTGTGTGCGTGCATACTAATAAATGCCTTTAAGATTCAACAAGATCACTTTTTATGTGGCTAGGCCTGAATATCATTCCATGGCTAACTTAAAAAAAAAAAAATCTAAGATGACAGCCCATCTCCAAGCCAAATGGGCAGAGATTCAAATCAACTAACATAACACAAGTATCACAAGCTCAGCAGAGACACATAAGCACAGAAATGAATTCTATACAATGAAACAGTTGTGGTCAAACTGTATTGAGTTTCTAAGAATAGTTATTTTTCAGTTTGTTTTTTTTTTTCACAGATATGTGTTTTTTATTTAAGTCACGCTCTGTTCTGTGTCCCTGCCGACGCCTCCTGCAACATAGATGTGTAGTTATTTAAAGAACAGCCTACCGTTACCAGCCCCGATCCCAGGGGCTCACCAATTATGAGGGAATGTAGAAAGCCACGGTTTAACACGAATGTTGCCTGCCACTCAGAATAGACTGACCTTAAACCCCGAGAGCAGGTGAAAGCCAATCACCATCCCGCTGTTGATAAAGCACAGACAAAACAAGATTATAATTTCAACAATCTGACATACAATTCTATTGTTTACTGATATGGTATACCACAGTTATTCTCCATAAGCCCAGTGTAAACAAGAGTTGAACTGGATCTGCCTCTGATGCAGTGCAGGATTTCATGTTCGTTTGGGTTATTATAATCATTTCAGGCACAATTAAAGTGGCAGGAGAGCTGCAGATCTGACCGAGAGAAGTCTAAAGTTCATAGACAACAAGCTGTCTCTCTCCTTTTCTGAACAGCTTTGAACTGTTTCTGACTCTATCATTTCAGCTATAAACTCAAATGACTGCTGGGACTGTAAACATCTGCTAAGAAAAAGCCATGCAACATTTTACAGTCTAGTGAATACAGTGAGATTACAGTGAGATTATGTTGAGTTTTGGGATGTTCAGTGAAATGTTATAGAACAGCCCAAGGGTAAAAATGTTTCTCGTTGAATATCCTATTTTATGAAATATGTTGCATTACTGAAGTAAAATGGGTTGCAAATCAGGGCTGGTACCTTGATTCAATCTTTGGGGGGAAACTTTAGGGGGCCAAGCCCCCTAGCCCCCCACCTCCCACACCCCCACTAGGAACCGGCAATGTTGTGAACGCTGCTTCATGTTGACTTGAATAACAAATTCAAAGGGTGGATATTGGTATAGTGACTCAGCTGGTGTATTTGAGTAGGAACTTTCTGTAGATCAAACTCTACAGGATCACGGAAAGATGTAAAGAAACACAATAACAGCTTAAGTAGCGTGCTCCCTGTAAAACTTGATTATATTTGAAGGTGAAGGGAAGTCCGTGGCTTCTGTGTTTGCGAATGACCGTGAGCAAACAGATCAGGCGTTTTACGAGCCATCGTTTGGGAAATGAAAGAGTACAGTGAACTGTCCAGAAGACATGGTCTCTACTTTGTGTGCAGGGTCTCCCTCAGGACTGTGAACACTGGGAGCGTTTGATGTGTCGAGAGCCGTGGAGGCCAGGTGGGTAAAACTGTAAATTTGACTGTTAAATACAAACAGGAAAAGTGAAAGATTGTTTGACCTTCTGCAGAGATTACCAGTTCCAGCAGTAAACGGCCCTCTGTTTAGCTTTCTCAATTGCGGCCTGCCTCGTTAGATTTATTACCCTCACAGATTCAGCCATCAGCCTTTGAATTCAACTCAAGCTTTGATGTTTTTAGTAAGACACCAACAAATGAAAGACAAAACTTTTCAGACCACAAGTGAAACTCAAAAGAACTAGAAAATCTGGAGAAAACCCTCTCCTGAATGTCCTAATACTTGCATGCAAATCTCACTGGCATTCATCCTGCATACCTCAGAGAGAGCAGCCATTCTTTATGTTTATGGCTCTCTCTCAGACCTGATTTGCTGAAAAGGGCAACTCTCTCTCTTTCTCGTTCTCTCGCGCCAGTTCCCAGTGACAGCTGAGTGGCTGAGATGTAATTGCAGAGAAGTGAGGTCAGCAGGAGGCTTTTATCAGAGGTTGCACAGCGTTCAGTAACACGAAAAGATGCACAGCGCAGACGGGCTGCCCCACAGCTTTCTCTCTCTCAGTGTGCCACACAAAGTTTGTCTGGAATTATCAGAACTGAAACAAACATTCTGGAAACACATGTGAGTAGATTTAATAGACTGTTTTCCAACTGATCTCTGTTTCACACTGACAGTTTAATATAATTCTGTTATAAGGGAATTTGGCAGTAACTGCCTAGAGAGAAAGACAGACAGAGATAGTGAGGCAGGGAAAAATACATTGACATTTAAGGTAATGATAGACCATTATATTGACCAGGTTGATTAATCGGCTGATATTTGGATATTTTGAGATTATCAGCTGATAAACCCACTTGGCCAATTAAAAGAGGTGGTCATTCCAACTAGTGTCAGTTTGAAAAATGTATCGACAGCCTTGACAATAAACACTTCATAATTTCTGTTTTCGAATATTTTTCAGTTTACAATTTTTTTTTTAACAAAAATAAGTGTGAAATATGTGTTCAGTTAAATTAATCTATTTCATGTACATTTTATTTTCATCTCATTTGCCTTAAAAACTGGGGACTTTAAGACATTTAAGAAATTAAGGCATGATTTCCTGTAAAGCTGCTTTGAAATGTGGTGAATAGTGAAATACAAATAAGAATGATTATTATTAAATTAATAATAAGACTATTATTAAATTATATATTATATAAAGGCAATATAAAAATTTCATACAATGAAATACATTGGTAATTGGTAATCGTCACCCAAGATATTGGTATCGGCATCAGCGATTAAAAATCCCTATCAGTCACAAATTTAAAGACACTGAACATATTAAACTGGGATTATATGTGTTGTTGAGGTGAGTGAGGAGGGAATCACGACTGAACTGCAACTTAAAGAAGATCCATTCAACTAAATGATGAAAGTTCTGCAACAACTGACTGGTCTACTGTAACTTCATCAGGATCAGACAGTTCAGGAATAGTGTTTTTGGGGTTGTCTTTCATTAATAACAGAAACTAATCAAACTGCAGCCTCTTCCAGCTCTGAGGACATTCAGTTACTTCAGGAGTTCTGAGGATGATGTCAGAGTTCACACTATGATCTGAGGATTTTGCTGGGAAAGATTCTGAGCGTTCAGGTTCAGGACCAGATCTCCCTTGGTTTGAGGATCCAATCGCAACAGGATTCTCAGTGACAGTTTTGCCTTCAGTATGTGGTTCATGAACTTCTTGAGAAACGCAGTATAATGCGCAAATGGACGCTGCCATGGAAACTGCCAAACTTGCTGTGTGGACTGTGGTTGCACGTCGTGCTGGTCTTAAGCTGTATATGCGTGTGTGACGGCGAGGGGGTTGCTGGTCAGTTGTCTGTGACCGACTGTTTCAAGCACGAACGCCACTCCAGGAACTACGACTACATGGAAGGAGGGGATGTTAGAATCCGACGCCTCTACAGTCGCACACAATGGTTCCTCACAGTCGACGAGTATGGGAACATCAACGGAACACAGGACCCCAACAACTGTTACAGTAAGAGCATCATTACGTCTGTCTGATGTCTTACCTTTACCATGTTTCTGAGAGGATTTTTGGCTGTATATTACAGCAGTTATAAGTCTGGAAGTCTGGAAGAAGGGTAACATTTTATAATAGCTTTTATTAATAATATTAACAAACATTATTAGGTTGGCTTGACAAACCAACTTACTGTTATACTACAGACTTGGTTTTTGGGTTTTTCCAAAATGGTAACCTTCTAGCAACTAGCTAGAACACCACAGCAATGCCTAGAAAATAGCCAGAAAACCCTAGCAACCAGCCACAACCCTAGCTACGGCAATCAGCAAGAACACTTGAGAAATTACCAGCGATCAGAGCCTAAACACCCTAAAAATCACACAGTCAACCTTAGAAACCATGTGCACTGTCTGCCTGTCTGAGTTTTGTCTGTCTATCTGACTGTCTGCCTTTTTGAGTTTCTGTCTGTCTGTTTGTCTGTCTGAGTGTAAGGCCTGTATAAATTTTAAAACTGTTTTGAACTTTCAGACAAGGCTTTGTCAAAATTGTAAAGTGTTACCAAACAATGTCTGAGGTAGAAGAAATTGTGGACGGTCAAAATTCTGATCAGAATATCAGCAAGTTGCGTGGCAGTATGTCTGGGGAGGTGGGGGGTGACAGGCGTAAAGAGAGACAGGTGCTGAGGGGCCGAGGTAAACAAATGCATTTGTGTGTATTGGGGGGGAGTATTTTTAGCTTTTGTTCCTCTATGTTAGATTACTTTATTTTGTGGTCAAAATATAAGTACATTCTGATCATTTTAATTATGTTTTTTTTTTTTCCGTGACGTGTTGTAAGACCAAATATGTCATAATGTAATTTTAACTTGTCCAGAGAGAGTGAAACCTCTCCATACAAACTGGTAAATGTCTTTTATATGGATAGTAAAGAAGCTGCTAATGCATGCAGAAAAATCCAGATTCAGAACTCAGACCAGAACCAAGGCACAGATTCAGATTAAAATCAGAACCAAGAATCAGATCAGAACCAGAACACAGATTCAGATCTCAAACAGAATCAGGATTCAGATTCAGACCAGAACAGAACTTAGATTCAGATTAGAACTAGAACAAAAATTCATATCAGAACAAGAACTCAGATTAAGACCAGAACCAGGACTCCAATTCTGATCAGAACAAGAATAATATCAGGACCAGAAATCAGATTCTGACAAGAACTAGAACTCAGATTCAGATTACAACCAGAACCAGAACTCAGATTGAGACCAGATTCAGGGCACAGATTCAGACTAGAACCAGGATTCAAATTAAAATCAGAACGAATAATCAGATCACGCCAGAACTAGAATTCAGATTCAGGACAAAATCAAGACTCAGATTCAGATTCAGATCAGAACAAGAACTCAGATTAAGACCAGAACCAGGACTGATATTCAGATCAGAACCAGAATCAAGAATAATTTCAGCACCAGAATTTAGATTCAGACAAGAACTAGAACTCAGATTAAGATTAGAACCAGAATCAAAATTGAGATCAGAACCAGAACTCACATTCAGATCACAAACAGAACCAGAACTCAGATTCAGACCAGAACCAGGGCACAGATTCAGACCAGAACAAGAACTCACATTCAGATCACACAAGAACCAGGATTCAGACCAGAACCAGACTCAGATTCAGACCAGAACTAGACCCAAAATTCATATCAGAACATGAACTCAGATTAAGACCAGAACCAGGACTCAGATTCAGATTCGAACCAAAATCAAGAATCAGACCAGAACCAGAACTCAGATTTAGACAAGAACCAGGACTCAGATTTAAATTAAAACCAGAATCAAAAATTAGATCAGAACCAGTCCAGAACTCAGACTGAGACCAAAACATTGAATAAGATTCAGATCAGAATCCGAACTCATTCACACCAGAACCAGATGATCCTACTCTACTGCTGTCTATAGCATGATAGTGTGTCAAAATTAACCGCTATAATAATTACTCTAATAACTTTAAATAACTACTTTAATAATTATATACCCCAGTAAATTGTGTATTGAATAATTTTACACTGGCACCCCACACATATTTGGTTGAGTAATTTCAGAGCTGTATGTGTGAGTCTCGTAGAAAGTTGTGTATTGGCGTGACAGCGAGCATCTCTGCTCTCAGGGAAAAATCATTACGTCAGCTGGCGCTGAAAAGAAGAAAAATTGATACAGCCAGATGTGGCTGACAACTGCACGCACAGAGCGCATGTAAGAAATGCAGTGAGGGTAAGAGCAGTCAGACAGCGCTGTGGGAGAAAAAAGCAGACGGGTTGTGAGGTTCTGTTAAGAGTCATGCCGTGACAGCAGCTTATTATACCGTTAGAACTGCTCAGATATAAACCAAACACTTTCAGAGACCTGCATGTATCCCTGCCCATAACCCAGCAAAGACCCCCAGTACAACTCGCAATACCACACAACACACACAAGAACAGTGTCTGTTTCTGTTGTGTAACTCATTTAAACATGCCCTTAACAACAAATAGACCTTTTAACTGTGAAATATCTCCTGTTCTGCAGAGTGTGTGGCATGTAACTGGAGGTTGTTGAGGGTTTTGTTTTAATTGAGTGGTGATCGTGCTTCAGATCCACTGAGATTAATGAGAACTATGTGACATTTTATCTGCACACCATGCCATCCATTAGGAATTATCAAAAGGATAGTTCTGACTCTAAATTCTGATTGGATGGGCCACGTTCAAAGCTGTTGTACTGTACAATGACAATAAACACACATCTATGACCACAAATTCGGACCAGCTTTATTTTAGGTACCTTTCACTAATATGTTCTTAAGTATTTGATACAATGTAATTATTATGTACATATGTGTTGCATTGTACTTACATTTAAAGTAACTGCATTTAATTACATCTGTAGTTACACTGTTAACCTTACCCCTAACCCTAAACCTAACCCTACTCCAACTCTTAACCTAAGCCTTAAACCCTAACCCCTACACCTAACCCTAACCCCTAACCCCTAACCCTACTCCTAAACCTTCCCATACCTCAACCTGAGCAGGAGCAAATATAAATCTTGTGAGAATTTTGCAGAACAACATGTAGTTATGTAACGGGAGCCAGCTGGTACTTGATAGCTGCGCGGTATGTGTAAACCTCCCTCCCCTGGCCTCAAGGTGCTCAAGGCTGTAGCCTTTAGCCTCCTCATTAGAGCGCCTGCCTCCCATGCTAGGGACCCCGGTTCAAATCCCACTCAGAGTGGATTAAACAGGATGTTGATACATTATGTTGCATATATTTAAATGTTATTACATAGTATTTAAAGACACCTAATATTAAGTGGGACCACATATTCTATATTAATGTTTGTCAACCGTAAACAACCTACAAGGGTAATGAACAATATTACCTGGCGTAAGAATTGTTTTTTCCGATTATTATTGAACATTGCTGTTAGTGCTGTTATAAAAAAGAAGAAAAAACAAACAAACACCAAATTAACAAGAAAAAGATCCCGCACACTGCTGCAGCTTGCGAATATACAATTTAATTAGTATAACGCTTCAGTCATGCGACCAAATACCTGCCGAATGTCGCATTACCGAAACGTTGTACTAATTAAACTGTATATTTGCAAGCAGCAGCAGTGTGCGGGATCTTTTTCTTGTTTTGTTGCTGCTGTTATAAAAGCAATCAGACACAGTTACAGTGATTTGATGATAGTTAACAGGGTCTTTGATAAGCTTTGTGTCATGCCCAAGGACACCCTTTACCTGTGGTAAGATTACTGTAACACACAGCCCTCTTGCGGCGTATTGCTTTAATGAACTGCTTACTCTACTTTAAAGGAATTGTTTTTTTAAACAATTTGCATCAATTACTGAATAATTAAGTAAGTTAATGAGCTATAATATTCATTTCAGAGAGCAACCAAATTAGCCTATCAACACTCCCTCTAAAACCCCAATCTAAACACTGACATCCCTTTGATTTAATGTTCTGAAATTAAGCTAATATTAAATACCATAAACTAACCCAAAGAATTAAAAACACATATTTACTTAATGTATGAACCAACTTTTTATCCGAAAAGGAGATTTTGATTGGTTTAAATGACCTCTGACAATATTTTGTAGAACATTTGTCCCCAAAGTCTCCTTAAACACTCACTCAGGTTCACTGGCTGTGTTTCAGGTGTTCTGGAGATCAGGACCGTTTCAGAGGGTGGCGTGTTGGCCATAAAAGGACTGAAGAGCCAGTATTATATTTCCATGAACCGCACCGGAATGTTACATGGCAAGGTAACACCCACCCAGTCCTGCAAACAAACATCAGTGCTTTCATTCAATTCCAGCTGATGCTTTCTCCAATAATTACTCTTGTTTCAAGGCTGATTTTAATGCTAAATATAACAAAAGAAATTAATGATAATTCAGGAATGTATATGTACAGTCGAATATTGCATAATTTGTAATCTGGGTGGGAATCTGAAACACATTTTTTTCCTTTTCCAAACAGAAAGACTATAACGACAGCTGCAACTTCAAAGAGGTGTTTTTAGAAAACTACTACACAGCATACTCCTCTGTGAAATGGATTAAAAATGGCAAAGAGATGTTCATCTCTCTGTCACAGAAGGGGAGACCACTGAAAGGCAAGAAGACAAGGAAAGAAAGTATCGCTTCTCACTTCATCCCTCGAAAGTGCAGTGAAGATTAAAAGAAACTGGCATAAAGCCACCACATGTCCAAATTTGTAAACATAGACGCAGTGAGATCGCACAAGCTGTTTATACAATATTACTGCATTTGTTTTGGGTTTCACCTGTCTGGTGTGATGAATGTGAGATTATTCTCAGTCTGAAGTGAAATCAAGAGAAAGAGAGCAAGGAGGAAGAATAATTGTCACATGTGCAGCGTGTGTACTTCCTGTGAACATTTTTCAAGCAGAACACAAACAGATTAATCAAAATAATCAATGACACATTTATTTTATTTTTTTATTTTTTTTGCTGCTCATATGCAGGATATTCATAAAGCGCTGGGTGTTTAGGAACATGGACATTGATAATAAATTACGTAAATGTTTTGGAGTTGTGTGTAACCAGCAGTGTACACAGCTAAAAATTTTGAATGGTAAAAAGTATTTTTGTGTTTCAGAGAGAATAAACAGAACATCTCTTTGTTTCCATTTGCTGCACTTTCACAATCATTAGAGCCATTTAAAAGTTCAAATACTATATAAACATGATAATGCATTTCATACAGATGACCAATCTCTCCAAATATGACACATCACTGCACTGTGCGTGTGTTCTTGATTTGTGTGTCTGTAACAATGAGCTGGACAGTTTTAATATCAAACACATTCTGTTTTGACTGTGTGAAATATAATTATATGTCCATATCTGCCAAATTCATCCTGCAAAGTTTTTCTTATAATTTATTTTTAACATTCCATTCTTGCTTCCAGCTCTCAGTTCTATATGTCTATGAGTAAATTATAGCAGTTCACTTATTTTAAGTCAACATGAAAACAAAATGGACCTAAAAGAAAACTAAAATGAAAACTCTGTCATCATTTACTCACCCTCATGTTATTTCAAACCCAAATGACTCCCTTCCTTCCATGAAACACAAATGGAGATGTTAGGCAGAATGTTGGCCTCAGTCATTACTTTTATTTTATTTAGGGAAAAAAAAAAAAAGAGGCAGTGAAAGTGATACAGGTTTGAAACAACATGAAAACGGGTAACTAAAGCTGTTTCATGTTGACTTTAATGTGTGAGTCTGACCATACTTAATTTTCACAGTCACTCAGTGCTCTAATGTGATTGTGTCCATGTGTTTTTATGTGTTATTTATGATATTTATGTGATATCAGAGAGGGGTGGGGTGTCTGAATGAATCTGAAATGATGAACTGAAATGATGAGTGAATAATCTGCATGAACACCAGAGTTTTGTATCGTTATGCTGCAAACACACACACAGAGTCAGGAGGGTTTTCTTTTGCTGCTAAAAATAAAGTGAAATTAGAGGTGTTTTATAAGATTATAGAACAAATCTCCAATAAAATATGTATATCTTTCTACTGAGTGGTGCCTTCTGATTTGTTCACACGTAAGAGTTGCATATCTTAAACTCATTGTTTTACTGACGGCTGTTTATTCTGCTGAATCTGAGAGCTCATCTGTGGATAGTGATTATTTATTATGTTTATACCACATTATTTATTTATTTTTATTTTTTGGGGGGATTTTCTCCCCTTTTTCTCCCCAATTTGGCATGCCCAATTCCCAATGCGCTCTAAGTCCTCGTGGTGACATAGTGACTCACCTCAATCCGTGTGGCGGAGGACGAATCTCAGTTGCCTCTGCATCTGAGACAGTCAATCCGTGCATCTTATGACGTGGCTTGTTGGGCGTTACCGCAGATACCTAGCATGTGTGGAGGCTCACGCTATTCTCTGCGGCATCCACACCACGTGCCCCACCGAGAGCGAGAACCACATTATAGCGAACACGAGGAGGTTAACCCAATGTGACTCTACCCACCTTAGCAACTGAGCTAATTGGTTGCTTAGGAAGCCTGACTGGATTCACTCAGCACACCCTGGATTTGAACTTGCGACTCCAGGTGTGGTAGTTACCCAGCTACCCAGGCCACTATACCACATTATTGTCAAATTCTTGATTTTGATTGGTTTACAAACTCTCCAAGGTGTTAATTTCTGTAAAAGCACATCTATTAAGTAGTTCCAGATTTGTTGACTGCTTTACAGTTCAGTATCAATTTTTACAATTGTTAATTGAGATTAAAGTTAACTGAACTTCAAAAATCCTCAACTGTACTGTAAGTTTCTTTGTCTGGTGTTTATGTTCTTGTTGTTTGGCTAGCGCATCAGCTCGAGGGATTTGAGTAAAACACTATTTCTGTAAGGTGAACGAGAGAGGGGTGCTGGCCAACTGCCACACCGAAAAGCACACACACACAGCAAGCCTCCAAATAACTCTTGACCCAAACAAAGTTAGTGCGAGGTAAATCTGCCAAGTCACGCAAAGTTGGTTTTAGCAGATAATTTGTAACATGCTTTGAATATAAACATATTCTCAAAGTTTCTCTAAGCTGATGTGAACTCACACTAAAAACTATATAATTCATTTATGAGGTTAAAGAGTTTGATATAGATCAATGTGCCAATCAGATGAATTTCGTCTGCAAACGTTTAATCTTCAATCATCTATATGTATTTTCAAACTTTACAGAACCCAGGAACCACCCACTCAGAGTCAACCCAAGGACACACAATATAAAAGCAACAAGTAACATGGCCACTAGTATAACTTTCATTTAGAACGTTAACTAATGCTTAACAGATCATTAGCAAATGTTCATTCAAATAGTTACAAATGTTTCTTTAATTCATCTGGTTTAAAATATTTGATGTTTGTGTGGTCTAAAGTCTTTAGCTCACAACATGAGTTCACTAGATGTGAGCCAAAATCAAATCAAAAGCATAACAGATTCTGGCAGAAATAGATGTGGACATGTTAAGTGAGTTGTATCACAGTTTTGAATCTAAATGGAATGAACCTGTTAAAGCTTAAAACATACCTACAAAGAATATGAGAGTAAACATATAGTATATAGGAGAACCCCCCCCCCCCCCCCCCTTCATGCTGTGTAAATGTTTAAATTATTTATACATTCATAATGAACTCTTGATCTTCAGCGGAGATGTAAATTACGCTGAATTTCTCATGAGAAGTAAATTGCGTTGACTTTCTCCAAGTTTCACACATTGGCTGTTGGTGGTAAACGTCACTCATTCATGTGCACACGCTTCAGGGTTAATCATGAACTCACGACCAAACTCTTAAGGTGGGTATAATGTTTATAGTGAGTGTCTTGAGATCGCCGAACCGGTTCTGATCCAGTTTGGCTTTACCTGGTTTTGTTGATTCAGTTCTATTGGAGGTGCTCGCCTTCGCCACTACAGTCCCCCAGGAGGCACCTGTCCTTGCTGCAGTCACCTCGGAGGCACCCGCCCTTGCCACTCCAGTCCCCTTAGAGGCAGCCACCCACGCCATTGCAGTCCCCCTGGAGGTGCCCGACATCGCCACTGCAGCCGACCTGGAGTCGCCCGTCCTCACTGCAGCCCCCCTGAAGGCGCCCGCCCACTCTGGTGCAGCCCTGAACCCTGTTCCCACCCTAGCGGCTACTGCTGACCCTGTCCTCATCCCTGTTCTTGAGTAGCCCAACCTCCTTACTGCTCTGGAGCCACCTGGCCCTCTTCCCACTCCGGGGCTGCCTGATATCATCCCCGCTCCGAGGCTGCCTGACCCCGTGGCCTCTCCAGAACCGCCTGACTCTGAATAACATTTTTAAGTGTAGACATGTTTTTGTAAGAATCATCCATGCAGATTCAATGCTAAAACAAGAATTAAATTAAGAATTACCTTTCCTTTGTAGAATTGTTTTTTTCACTGTGTGTTGAGAGGGGATTTTAGTCAAGTTTTTAATATATTTTTTATTCTTATTTCATTTTTATTTCTATAGTGCTTTTGACAACACCACAATGGTTTTCCTCATTTCAAAGCAGCTTTACAGAAAATTATCATGTGACATATTACAGCATCTGTTGCTTGATATCTGATTATTAGCACTTCATTAACATGATTAAATCTTCATTGCACCCAGCAATGTTTCAGTCACCAGCTTGCTTAACAAATGCTATCAATCAAATGCAGTAAACAATTATAATTTGCTTGAATAATTATTAATATATGTGGTCAGTGTGACCTACAGAAACAGCTGCAGCAGGATACTAATACTACAGGAGGAATCAGTCAAGACACTTCAGTGATCACACACACACACACGTGCACATGATCACCAGCACAGAATGTCACCTCTCATGAACCATTGAACTGTGGAATGCTACTGACCTGCAGGTAAAAGGCACCAATTACCTGACAGCAAATAAACAAACCCTCCACACAGGCAATTACTGCTCACATTTTCATCAGATAATGTAAACATATAGGTTTATTTGTGATTATATTACCACAGTTCATACCCTACAACAGAAAGGGCAATGTTTGATATTTGAACAGCAGCTGTTGATTCTGTTGCATTCCGTGCTTAATGTAAACTCTGAGATGTCTCCCCACACACGGCTGGCACTCCAGCCACCTGGGAAAGATGGAGGGCTGTAGTTTCACTTTAATCCAAAGCTTCTCCAGGTCTTTGGTGATAGATTCAGCGATGTCACTGGGAAATGGGACTTTGGCTCTTAGATCTTCATATATCATCCCAGAAGTGATTGTAGAGATAAGATGTTGAATCATCCTCCTCACGTCACTGGCCACTCAACCTGAAAAACAGAAATAATGAAAGTATCACTCCCACTGATTAATTCAATTCAATCTAGCTTTATTGATATGGCAACTGATGTACAGAATTGACAAAGCATTATAAGGTTATCCAGAATGTTTTTAAATAGGATACTACTACAACAACAACTGAATCTTACAAAACCATGTCCAGGTCATATTTCATCCTGAAATTAAAGGGAAAAAGAACCAATTAACTAGTTTTTAGTACAGTTAAGATTATTTGCATTGTAACATTATTCTCATGACAATTAAGTTTGGATGTTTTACTTTTTAGGTTTTATATTTATTTATTTATTTGTAATTCTCATCAAAATATTGCCATTTGTACTGATTTTTATTTAAATATGTATAAATTAAATAAATAGATATTTTATGTCTAAATACTTTTTTAATATAACAAAAATAATAAACATAGATTTTGCATTACATGAATTACTTTTTTTTCTTTTGCATTAATGAGAATTTGGGGAGGATGTGCTTAATTAATTGTCATGATAAAAATGTTACAATGCAAAATTGGCTTAATTTTATTTTAAGCACAATATAACTTCGTTTTTTATCTTTATTTTGGGGTGCTTCATAAGATTAACTCAACAGTGATAGCTACATTGATAATTACAAAGGCAAAAAGAAAGAAAAGGTAAACACTTGAATACTAATATATTATTATAATTATGATTAAGGGCTCATTTGGACTCTTACCAGTCCTTGAGATTTTGTTCATCCAGTGAACAAATCGGCTTGTTTCATCTTCAACTCTCCGCAGCGTCTGCGTCTGTTGCTAGGCAACCACCAGCCTCACTTCCTGCTTCCTGTGATGTGTAAGTGTTTCCGGTGTGTAGTGCACGTATGGCTTTGTTGTTGCCATCCGTGTGTTAATTTTGACAGTTAAAAACCACATTAAACCAGACTGGTTCGGTTCGGTGCTGATGTCGGATCAGGATTGCGCTGCAAGGGAGAGGAGCTCTCTGAGCGGGCTGCTGCTCGCCTCGCACGCCCCGCTGGATGAAGCGCAGCGCGCCGGACGGATGAAGTGCTCGCGATGCGGCTCGTCGCGCATGTTCTACTGCTACAGCTGCTGTGCGTTGGTTGGGCTGGAGTCACAGGACGTACCGAACGTGAAGGTCCGTCAAAACATCTATAAACTCTATTAATTGTGTTGAAAACCGTCTCTACACTGAGCGCGAGCAATGCGATAGGCTGTTTACACTGATTATAACGGGAGCGTTCTAGTCGACTCGGTGTTAGTCATGCTTTTTTTGTAAAGGTGATTTTTGGATCAGTGTCTGTCTTGAACGCAACATTTATTCTTACTAATTTTCCTTTATATTAAACAACGATAGTAGTTCAGTCTGAATCAATTAGATTGAACTTTACAGAGCGATACTCGCCATCATGTCATTCAAACCCCTATGATTTTCATCTGTGGAAGTTAATACTGCCTTTTTCCCATACAGTGAAAGCATATAGTGAGTACTAGGGGCTGTCAAGATCCACAAATGACAAAAATACAGCACATCCACTTAACAGTATTCCAAACCATATGAATAGCTTTTGTGAGAGGAACAGACCTTATTTTCACTCTTATGCCATCACATATGTGTAAGACTTTCTTGAAGATTTTTAGAAGAATATTTCAGCTGTGAGTTCATACAGTGCAAGTGAATGGTGACTAAAACTTTGAAGCTCCAAAAAGCACATCAAGGCAGCATAAAAGTAATACATAAGACTTAAGTGGTTTAATCCATGTCTTCACAAGTGATATGATCAGTTTTTGGTGAGAACAGTCCAAAGTATAACTTATATGACTTAAAACAAAAATCGAGAATATTTCCCCCAGCCAACTGAATAAAAGAAGCAAAAAGTAGAGGGCAGTAAACACAAGCAATTCAGTGACAAGATGTTTTCAGCAGACTGTAATTTGGACTGAAGGGAGGGAAGATTTTCATTGATTAATTACTTAAATTTGGGTCTATTCTTACACACATACACACACAACTTATTAAACTGATATTACAGTTTTTCTCAATTGCTTTGGCTAATATTTTTAAACAGTCTTAACATTCTCTAAACTGTTAGTGCAGTTGTCACAACTGTTTTATGGGACATCACAACTCTATTGCATGTCTGCAAAATGTAGTATCTCACCCAAAACATTTAATTAATGCTTCAAAACCTAGTTATTGTGTCAGTAAATTGGCCAATGCCACCAAAAAGTAAAGTGTTTTTGTCATCGTGTGAGCTGTACTGGTCAAAATGTTTAGATGTTTTTTCACCATGGCAGTCAACCCTGGAAATGTTTGTTATATACAAATTTCATTTTTGATCACATTTTTGTTGACACTGACTGCTTACTGTACTATACAAGAATGTCAATTTTGTCTAGCTGAATGCTATTGTGTATCACACTGAGCTTTTTAGATACCGATTTCAACAGTAGGTAAACGTTTACTGGGAAAAGTCAATACTGTACAATACTGTAGTACACAGAAAAAGGAAATGCACATTTGTATATATACAGTAAATTTATTTTTGTAGCAATGAGCTACATGTAAACGGAAAAATTAACATTTGCATGTCCATTTTTACACATTTCTTACATGTAAAGTCATATATAGTGAACAGAAAATTGCCAAAAAATGCATTAAAAAAAACACACAAAAAAACACAACAATGAAGAAACATTCCATGTCATAGATCTTTATGGAATATACATGTATGTCTGACAGATTTTGAAAAATGAATGGATCATTTTGCATGTGATGGCTCACATGATGAAAGAATGTTTAGAAGTTGTGAAGAGTATGACAATTTCACTGAGAATCAACTCGTCAGTTTTGATGAGCAAGCCATGTGCATTTAGTTATTGTGCAAATTGTAGAAAATTGTACTGACTCTTTTGCACACATGTGCCATAACACATGCAATATGCTTAAATGAATAAGAAACTAACTGTTCCGAGATTTGAACTTAATGTTTTGAAAAAAATTATTCTCATTCGAGAATTTAGCCAAAGCGATTGAGAAAAACTGTAATAGACTTGGAATATAGTGCACGAATCATATGGACTACTTTTGAGATACTGTAATGGTGTCTTTTATCCTTTTGGAGCTTGATAGATCCTGGTCACTGTATATTTTAATTGTACTGAAAAGAGCACAGTGAATATTCTGCTAAGCATCTCCATTTGTGTTCCATGGAGAAAGAAAAATCTTACAACATCATGAGATTGGATCATTCATTGGAGAAGTAGATGATGACTGAATTTACATTTTTGGGTGAACTTGTCAGTTTCCATCTTCATACAGTACATAAAAGATAAGTTACAGTCAGATGATGAGATATGTGTTAGAGGTTAATAAATGTTTGTCTGAAAGATAAATTAGGAAGAGTCTTTATTGTTTTAGCAGAAATTCAGGGACAAAGTCTTATTTTGGCTAATATTTATGCACCTAACATTGATGATCAGGGCTTTTGCAAGCCGCTGGCACCCCTCATGATATAATATTGGGAGGAGACTTTAATCTATTGATGGATTCAGTCCTTGATCGTAGTAAAGCAAAAGTGTGTAAGCCCCCTAAAGCAACATTGATGCTTCACAGGATGTGTAAAAATCTTGGTCTTATGGATATTTGGAGACTTTTGAACCCATCTGGTAGGGACTATACATTTTTTTCATCAGTCCATAAGATTTATTCTAGAATAGATTTTTTTTATTTTATTTTATTTTTTATATATCTAAGTCCTTCATTTCATCTGCTGTGGATTGCTCAATTGGAAATATTTTAGTCTCAGATCACGCCCTGGTGTGTTTAGAGATGTTGCCACAAACGGAGAAAAAGAAATCATGTAGTTGCTGCTTTAATGTATCGCTTTTGCAAAATCCTTAATTCCAACAAATGCTAAAGGCTGAAATCAATGTTTATATGGAGACCAACTGGTCCTCAGTATCCTCTGTGGGCGTGGCTTGGGAGGCACTTAAGGTGGTTCTTAGGGGTCGGATCATACAGTATGCCTCATTCATCAAAAAGTCCAAAACATGAGAGCACGTGGAATTGGAAGAGAATATTAAAAGTGCAGAGGCAGAGCTGAAGTGCCGAATGTCGTCTAATGGCCTTAGAGAATTGACCCAATTGAAATACAGATATAATACTATTTTGTCGCGGAAGGTGGAGTTTTGGTTATTCAGGGCAAGATAGACATACAGTTGTGCTCAAAAGTTTGCATACCCTTGGAGAATTGGTAATATATGTACCATTTTTAAAGAAAACATGAGTGAGCAGGCAAAACACGTTTCTTTTATTTCTTATGGGATTCATATTCAACTGTAGGTTATAACAGAATGGCACAATCATAAAACAAAACATGGCAACAAAGAAAAAAATTAAATGACCCCTGTTCAAAAGTCTGCACACCCTTAGTTCTTAATACTGTGTATATCCCCCTTTAGCATCAATGACAGCATGAGGTCTTTTGTAATAGTTGTCTATGAGGCCCCAAATTCTTGCAGGTGGTATAGTTGCCCATTCATCTTGGCAAAATGCCTCCAGGTCATGCAAAGTCTTTGGTCGTCTTGCATGAACCGCACGTTTGAGACCTCCCCAGAGTGGCTCGATGATATTAAGGTCAGGAGACTGTGATGGCCAACATGCTGCATTCATCTTGCCATCATTTTTCACAAGATTCCCCATGCCTTTAGAGCTCACACACCCCCAAAACATCAGTGAACCACCACCATGCTTCACAGTGGGGATGGTATTCTTTTCACTATAGGCCTTGTTGACCCCTCTCCAAACATAGCACTTATGGTTGTGACCATAAAGGTCTATTTTGATCTCATCACTCCAAATTACAGTGTGCCAGAAGCTGTGAGGTGTGTCAAGGTGTTGTCGGGCATATTGTAACTGGGCTTTTTTGTGGCAACTCGACCATGCAGCTCATTTTTGTTCATGTATCGTCGTATTGTGCTCCTTGAAACAACCACACCGTTTTTTTCCAGAGCAGCCTGTATTTCTCCTGAGGTTACCTGTGGGTTTTTCTTTGTATCTCGAACAATTCTTCTGGCAGTTGTGGCTGAAGTCTTTCTTGGTCTACCTGACCTTGGCTTGGTATCAAGAGATCCCTGAATTTTCCACTTCTTAATAAGTGATTGAACAGTACTGACTGGCATTTTCAAGGCTTTGGATATCTTTTTATATCCTTTTCCATCTTTATAAAGTTCCATTACCTTGTTACGCAGGTCTTTTGACAGTTCTTTTCTGCTCCCCATGGCTCAGTATCTAGCCTGCTCAGTGCATCCACGTGAGAGCTAACAAACTCATTGACTATTTATACACAGACACTAACTGCAATTTAAAAAGCCACAGGTGTGGGAAATTAACCTTTAATTGCTATTTAAACCTGTGTGTGTCACCTTGTGTGTCTGTAACAAGGCCAAACATTCAAGGGTATGTAAACTTTTGATCAGGGCCATTTGGGTGATTTCTGTTATCATTATGATTTAAAAAGGAGCCAAACAACTATGTGATGATAAATGGCTTCATATGATCACTATCCTTAAATAAAAGACAGTTTTTTTTTTGCATGATCAGTCATATTTTAAAAATCAATGCCAAAATTTCACAATTTCTGCCAGGGTATGTAAAGTTTTGAGCACAACTGTATTTTGAGATGGGGGACAAAGCAGGGAAGCTTTTGGCTAGATATATAAAGCAGAGAGAGTCTTTTTCTACCATTCCCTCAGTGAAATCTGCTGGTGGTGAAATATTTAGATTATTTTACTCGGGATGGGGCACCCGGCAGGGTTGCCCTCTTTCCCCATTATTGTTCTGTCTTGCCCTGGAACCATTAGCAGCCGCGATAAGGAGGAAGATTTTCCAGGGGTGGTGGCGGGAGGTATGGTGCATAAGCTTTTGCTTTACGCAGATGATGTTTTATTATTCGTCTCTGACCCTACTAGATCTATGCCTTGCCTCCACAGAATTATTAATTCCTTTTCCAAGTTCTCAGGATACAGAGTTAATTGTTCTAAATCCGAAGCTTTGGCTCTGACAGAGTACTGCCCAGTAGCGGCTTTTCAGCCGGGCGCCTTCCAGTTGCCTAAACAGGGCATTAAGTATTTGGATATTTTATTCCCAACTAAATTTGTCTGATTTAGTTAGTTAATTTTGACCCTTTATAAAAAGGTTTTCGAGCGATGTGGACAGGTGGGCTTCATTACATTTATCTATGATTGGAAAAGTTACTGTAATTAAAATGAATTGTATTCCAGAATTCAACTACCTGCTAAAATCTCTCCCCATAGATGTCCCCCTCACTTATTTCAAGCAATTTGATAGTATAGCGATATATAGTCCTTCATTTGGAATGGTAAGCGTCCCAGATTACATTTCAGTAAGCTGCATAGGCCGATTGACAAAGGTGGGCTAGGCCTACCCAAGATTTTGTTTTATTATTATGCATTCGGTCTCAGACATTTGGCTCATTGGTCGCTTCCACCTGAGAGAGCCCCTCCCTGGTTTTGTCAGCCCTCTATATTGCGAGTAAATTTCGCACTTTGTGACCCAAGAACGTCTGTTATTAGCCACTGGCAAGTAAATATTAACATTTCACTCGCCAGTGATAGAGTTGTGTAGTGTCGAAGCACCGAGGCCCTTTTACTGAATAAAAAGCAGTTGATTAAGAAGCTGGATTCAGCCTCATGTTTCCCTGCATGCTGTCTCATGCGCGCAGGAAAAAGCACTTGTGTCTCATTCAGTTGAACTCTGAGCATCTCGGGGAACCGCACCCGGATGTCACAAATGCAGCTCTCTTGAGAGCGTGTGAAGATGAACCACTTCAAGCGCTCTGATGTGCACGCCGTCTACAGAGGCTTGCACCAAACAACCTTGAAAATATAAACAAGGTATAAACGTATTAATTTTGTGAACGCAAAGCGCTCCAGTTTCACTTAACTGCCATGTAATGGTGCATAAAATGTCCGTGACACGCAGTGAGACAGAGGAGATACCCTGCTCTGTTTCTGTGGAGATGATAAAATGCAAGAAACAGAATCTCAAAGTCTTCCTTCACAAGAAATAAGGGCTTGTGAGTTAATCAGAGAGCCTTAAAATAATGTGTGAAAGTGAAGAATTTAAGGCAGAAATATTTTACTATTGCATAATGTAATAGCTATACAAGTTGGCTGGGTTACAAAAGAAGCAAAAGAAAACAAAACATTGAAACAGTCCAATGGATCAAAAGTAAATTGGACAAATAAGAGAGATATATTTTAGTTATTTGGACATTTTGATAATTAAAATATTATTTTAATTATTTTATACTTTTATATTTGACTGTCATTCATACAATTTTGAAGCCTGAAAAGGAAATCATATACCCTTATTTTATTATATGACCCAAGCTAAATTTGTATAAATGAATTTGTTGTGTGCATGAAGCACACATAGTGAGTTTGTAGGTTAATTAATCGTCATATTCATGAAACACCTAAAACAGACAATTAATCATCATAGCCCTAAAACAGGTAATTAATCGTCATAATCGCAATTATTTGTTTGACAATTAATTGTCAGCCAAATTTCACAATCGTGACCACTAATTTTCATTATTAGGTTCCTACCTTGTGAATTTTCTTTGTTAAAAATGTGTACGAAATTTCAAACAGTGACAACAACTTATTATTAAAAATGCGATTTCATGACATCATATAAATTGATAGAATATGAAATTTGTACATTTTTAAAAAGCTAAAATGTGATTAAAATCATAAAGCCCCAAAAAATATAAAAATAAAACAAATTACAATATACTATATTATGTGAATATATATGAAGAGGTCCCCTCTCTCAGTTTGCTTAATATATTTTTTAGTTACATTATGCTTACATGTCAAAAGTCTGGTGAGTATAAACAAAAAGTACTAGCCAATGACGATTCTTTCTCCAACATGATCGTAGAGGGTTGTTTTGTATAGAACAGGAAGTTCTTGCCCCTATTTCGACCATTGCAAAGCCTTTCTCTCAAACTAATCGGAGAAGTTACACCCCGTTATCTCACATTTGCACTTGGTATGGACAAAAGTATCCAGTGTGTCTAATTCAGACATTTATTTAAACGTAGCCTTGAGCATATGTCTGAACCCAAAATTCTGTATTAATAAGTCCCCTTTCTGCTGGTCATAGTGGATTGTGAGGGAGGTTAATACACTCGGTGACCTATATGAGAGTGGAGTGTTGAGATCTTTTGAAAATATGGTTAAACATTTTGGGATTCCCAGATCTCTGTTCTTTAGGTATTTACAGCTGCGCCACCTACTCTACTATTTTTGGGAATGTCAAGTCTGCATCTAGAGATGCAAGGGTTGGCCTTATGCAATTCAAGATTTTACAAAGATTTGATTGGACCCCCTCTAGATTGTATAGGCTTGGTCTTAAAGACACACCCACCTGCTGGCAATGCCAATCAGAATTTGGTGACACAACCCATGTCTTTTGGGGGGGTGTTAAGATCCAAGATTTTTGGTTGAAGGTTCAGAGTTTTATGTGTGACATTTTGGACACTCAAATTTTACTTTGCCCCAGACTCTGTATTTTGGGTGATGGGGCAGTCATAAATTTGGGGGATAAACATAAAATTGGGTTCTGACCAGTATTGTGATTGGCAGACAAATTATTTTAAGGGTTTGGAAGTCAGACAGAGCACCATCATTTCCAGAGTGGTGTGCGGAGATGGGGAGGGTGGCAGCTTTCGAAGAGGTGGCAAGTAGAAGGCTGGGGTTTGGGGACTTGTTTTTCAGAAAATGGGGTAATTATTTAGCTGTTTTGGGGGACTCTCGGTGAGGGGATGGGGAGAGAAAAGTTTAGTTTAATTATGTATGTTTATTATATATTTACATTTATTTTTTGTGTGTGTGCATTATTTTATGTGACCACAGGGGTGTTCGTTGGGGGTTAGGGTGGGGTTGGTGATTGGGGAGGGATATCAGTGGGGGTTAAATGTTAATTCGGTGTGTATGTTTTTTTTGTTTTTTTAATCACTAAAACTTTTTAATTACAAATATAAAAAAAAAAAAAAAATGTTTGTCCATTTACAGCTCCCAGTGAAGATCGACATCATCAAACACCCAAATGAAACGGATGGAAAGAGCACCGCAGTGCAGGCCAGACTGCTCGCTCCGCAGGACGTCACCATCTACACCTATCCCTGTATCCCGGATCTTGACCAGTCTGCAGAAAATGTGAGCAAGTAGAAATCCTTGAAAATCTCACTGTGTGCTCAAACCGTCTCGGGTGATACAGATAACCATTCTTCCCACAGATCGTGCTGGTGTTTCCCGGTCCAGACGCCATGACGGTTGAGCAATTATGGGAGTATTTTTCCGCAGGTGGAGAGAGCTGTGGCGGTGAGCCGAGAACGAAGAGGTTAAAGGCGGAGAAACAGAGTGATGCAGCTGCTGATACACACACCTGTCCAATTCAAAGAGTCGTTTTCATCGACAGCACCTGGAACCAAACCACCAGAATCATCACAGATGAACGTCTACAAGGTTCAATGAGTGAATTTGAATTGGCCACACTACAGGATGTTAAATTTGAATGATAGGAAGAGAATTTTGAAAATGGAATGAAAATTACTGAATTGCAATTTAAAGAAATTCAAGTCACACAATAGATGAATTTCATTAGTCCAACGCAGGTCTTGTGCAGCAAACCAAATAGTTACATAATTAATTTTGATAATTATTAATTACACCTAGTAGAATACATTTTTTCTAAACTGATTAGAACTGTTTCTATAAACAACTATGAACACTTAATTCTATAAACAACTTTCATGTTTGAATGAACTTCTTAATTTCATTACATTTTCATTCTTCCTTAAATTAAAATTGGAATTACAGTTCTGCATCCAGTTGGCTAGCTCAGTTCAAACTCAGAATTAAAATTAAAAAAGGCATTTTCAATTCAGTTCTGAATGGTGCACAACCCTAATACCATCAGACTCTCAATTCTTTATCTGTTTATTCATCTCAAACGTGATTTAATTTAACTGGTGTTATTTCTGTTATTACAGCTTTACCAACCGTGGAACTCAAGAGCAGAAGAACCTGTTTTTGGCGGCACCAGCAAGGATGTCCAGACACGTACCTAGCGACCATAGAGGCCATTTACTACTTCCTGAAGGACCTTCACAACCACTATTTCTCAGAGTACAAAGGAGAATATGATAATCTGCTCTTCTTCTTCTCATTCCTGCATAAGCTCATCAACAAAGCCAAACAGGCTGCTGGGAAAATGTGACTCTTGTGTAAAAAGAAAAAAAGACCTCAAATGACTCATGACACAGGGACACACCATACCAATAAAATGCTCCAGCTGTGAGAGGAACGTGCTGATGCATTTAAAACCCATGTGTTTTTATTTGTAAGAAATTACTGGATACAGATCCAGTTTGTCACAGTGATATTTAAATGTTTTTATTTACAAATCAAAGACTGCATGCATTTGAAAATATTCTCAGCATCTCTGGTAATTGAATTGACTGATTGCCGTGTAGTGTTTAAGACACTTTAATGTGTATCTGACAATAAAATGATTTTCTTGTATTCTCGTCTTGTGTGGTAAATGCATGATTTGCATTTGATCTTGATGAAGGGCTTGCACTGCTGCATGCATGCATGTTAGTAGTAGGCCGCTCTTATTTTGGACTGTAAACTGTCACAGGTCTTCTTGGCATCTCCTAGAAGCATGGCAGTGTTAGGCTTGTAGAATATGGGGTTATCCACTGCAGCGTAGCCCACGCCCAGAGTATGCTTCATGACGATCACTTGCAAACATACACGAACACGCTCCAGGTTATTACTGATTCACCTGTGTGATGGTTTTCAAGAGCTCATATTACGAGGAATAAAATTTTCCAACAAGACCATTTAATGAAAATAAACTGCAAAAAACTACTAATTCTCAGCTTCTGCAACTTTCTCAGATCAGATGAATTTCCACATTTATAGCGCCAGTGACACCTATTCAGATTTCAGTATTCAGAAACATAGCCCGTCCAGTCACCGACTGAGATTCAGGAACAGACTGGAGACAAACTACAATTCACAATTTTAACAAAACAATCTGGCACAGGACAGAGAACACAGGGAGATTAAATAGGGAAGGCAGGTGATAAGAATGAACTAATAACAAGGTAACAACGTGGGAGGGACCTAGACATGAGACTGACAGAAGAGCATGTGGCAAATTAACTGCATTATAAGCCATGTGCTCAAACAAAAACACACAGCATGGGTGTCAGGATCCTGTCACCACACAATAAACATGAATGACCAAAGTTACAGGATCCTGATATTACCCCCTCCCCAAAGGGACGCCACATGCCGTCCCAAAAGGAGAACATCTAACACAACACCAAATAACAGACACAAACTAGGGTGGGGCTGGAGTAGGAACTGTCCAAGTAGGAACTTCATCTCCATGATTTCACAAACTTTCTCAACCACCTCCCAGAAATTCCAGCTCTTTAAGCCTCCCCATACTGTATCTCCCAGTCCAAGGGCTCATCCAGTCTGGCCAGGAAAAGATGTATAAAGCTGGTCTCACCAATACCAAACCTCTGAACCGCATCGAGGAGCGCCTCAGTATAAATCCCAAAAGGGCGGTTGCCCTGGCAACAACTTCTCGACCTGCAGTCCCAGGGCAACTTTTGGGAGACTGGTTCCTGCCTAACTGGATTTGGAGTCCAAAAAATTCCCATTATCTCTGCTGGGTCCAATCTGGCCAGATTGTTATGTCACAGATTATGAGGGAGGACCCAAATGCAGGAAGGCAATTCAAAAAGGCTTTATTTAAAAGAAACAAAATACAAACCAAAACTCTCATGAGAAAGAGGAACAAAACAGCGAAAAATAAAAGATAAACAAAACACAAAACCAACTGAGGTTCAGGAACAGACTGGACACATAAACTACATCTCACAATTTTAACAAAACAATCTGGCACATGGACTTTTGTTTTAGCATCTGCCATGTGAGGTCAAAGTCAGGAGCTCTGCAAACCATCCTTTTAAATTTGCCTCAATACTGGATACAGCATTCTATATAGTTCTTACTGACTGCTAGTGGCAGTGCCTCACACTGGATATTATGTCTGTTTGCTCATGCTCAGGTCAAGTCTAATATCAACAAAGTCACCTCATGACCCAGGATGACATGGGGTCCTCCGATATTTAACTTCCAGCAAACTCCCTATAATCTTCTCGCATATGTGCAAGGATTGCAGGTCAAAGAAAAAAGTTTGGATTCCGTCCTTCACAGCCTTGTAACAAACATTTTGTTGGAGTCGAGTGGTAACACATCCTCCAGAGGCTGTGGTGGATTGCGAGTTTAATTTCTTTGAAACAACTTACCTGTGGTCGATACAGCAGACTGGAAAGTGCTACGTATCATCTGTGTTACGGGAAACAAAGGCTTGGCTGATGAGTGTTGTTTACATATATTTGGGGTTTGTTCTCATTCTCCCGGAAGGGTATTTTAGTGGCTAGTGAGAGTGTTTTTGCTCCATGGAACGGCAAGAGGGTGGAAGCAATGAGTGCGTCCACTAGCAAGAGACTTGAGGACCCCTTAACTAAGAAGGTGGATGTGCTGACTTCAGAGTTTGCTTAGATTAAGCCTCTGATACTGAATCTGCAACCAGGCGATACACTGAAGTCTTCTCAGGAGGCAGGATCTCCACCACCAGTTAGAAGGGCAGATTTGGCACCCAGACCCAGACCGCCTGCAGCTGTGTTTGGCCCCTGAGGAGCCAGAATCACTGTTGAGGGCTTGTGACCAAGAGGTGCAAAATTCAATCTTGAACTCTAAAGCATCCTCCACCAGGAGTGTTTATGCTTGTCTGTGGAAGCTGTTCTCTGATTGGTGTAGGGAACGAGCAATGGTCCCAGAACACTGCCTTATACCCCTTGTATTACATTTTCTGCAGTCCCTACTAGAAAGCAACAGGGCGGCGTCTACCCTTAGAATATATGTGGCTACAATTTCCGCACAACACGTAATGGCAGACGGTCAACCATTGGGGTCCCACGTTTTAGTTACTCGCTTTCTTAGAGATGCTCAGTGATTGCGGCACCTCTGAACATTCAAGTGCCCTCATGGGATCTGAGTCTGGTTTTAAGATCGCTTACACTGCACCCTTTTGAGCCCATGGAGCAGAGTAATCTGAAGTGGCTTTCATTGAAGACTGCATTTCTCCTGGCTATTACTTGAGCTAAGCACATAAGTGAGCTCCACGCATTATCAGTAATGTATCTTGCATTCGCTGGAATGAGGATGGCTCAGTAGTGACATTGTGGCCCAACCCATTATTCCTCCCCAAGAGGCTCTCAACCTTATTCAGGAACCAGGCAATCGAGCTGGCAGTGTTTAAGCCCCCTATGTCAAATACATAGGAGAACAGTCAAAGCGAACTATTATACCCAGTGCAAGCCCTTCGTGGATACCCAAGGGCCACAGAAAGCTTGCGGCAATCAGTCCTATCGGGGCCTTCAATTTCTTCTTAGGGGTAAGCATGGCCTCCTTGTGACCTTGTTGTTATGAGTTATCCAGTGTGAAGCACTGCCTTTTGCGGTCAGTAAGAATTAAATAGAACGAGAGTTAAATATGTAACTGTATGTTACGTATGAGTTCTGGATGACCACAAGAGTTCTATCACTCGGAGTCTGGGCGAGAAGATTCCATAGGGACAGTTTTCTGGAAGTCACATGGTTAAAAAGGGGAGGACCCCGTGTCATCCTTGGTCATGAGGTGACTTGGTTGATATTAGACTTGACCTGAGCATGAGCGAACAGAGATAATATCCAGTGTGAAGCACTGTCTCTGGCGATCATACAGAACTCAAAGAACCGCAGTTACATACGTAACTCTTGTTATCTTTTGTGTTTACGCAATCATAGATGATTTACAACAGCTGTACCTGATTTTTTTTTTTGGTTTGCTTTTATCCGGGTTGATACTGTGTCTACGAAAGCCCAACGACAAAAGAAGGCCAATCCGGCAGCTGCTAGTGGCCCACCATCAGAATCAGCTAAGTTTGACGAACCTTCCTCACCTGAGTGTTGTGATTATGGCTGCCATTAAAATGCTGGAGAGTGGAATTTATGAAACATTTGATGCACACGCCGCCATAATTCGAGGTGAAATGTTCTCAATTCAAGGAGAAATGCATAATGCACTCTCATCCTTGAAATCGGATGTTAAAACCCAAGGAGAGCGCATAACTAGCCTAGAGACTGCTGCCTCGGATTGGACAACCAGTCTGCACTCATTCAAGCCTGCAGTTGCTTTTCTTCAGAAGGAGGTAACTGCACTGAAAGCTAAATGCATCGACTAAGAGTGCCATTCCTGAAGTAAGCTCTGTCTGGTGGGAATCCCAGAAGGTCTAGAAGACCCAAAACCAACTAAGTTTGTGGCGGCATTGGCTGACATATTCAACCTCCCTGAACCTCCGCTCCTTGAACACGGCCATCATACACTCGCACCGAAACCAGCAGACGGTAGCCGACCGTATGCTTGCGTGAATTTTTTTCAGCGTTATGATGTTAAGGAGGATATTCTGCGAAAGGCGAGCCAGGTTAAACAGCTCAAATTCAAGGACAAAACTGTTCATTTTCACTAATTTTCCTCCTGAAATCGCCAAGAAGCGAGCAGCCTATTATGAGGTGAAATGGATGCTCCTCTGAGAATGGTCTCGTGGTGAGGTTCTTGAAGTGTATTTTTTTATTTTATCATGTAACTCAAGACCACAAGATTTAATTGATTCTTTCTACTCATTTTATTTTGTGTAAGGATTGTCTCCATGGTTTCTCGGGTTTCGTAATTACAACTCTAACTGGTCTCCCTTTTTCCTCATGTTTTCATAATGATGGGTAGCAAGGCTAATGACGATAGTGCTGACTTGGTGAGATGTGTTAGCTGGAACTGTAAAGGTCTGAATAATCCAGTAATAAGGTGTTGAACCATCTTTAAAAAACTGAAGGCAAACTTTGTATTTCTTAAAGAGACACCTTTGTTCTTCAGACCATTTAGATTGATAAACTTGCCCCACCTTTTTCATTCACATTTTCACTCCAAGTCCAGGGACTGTGGCATTTTGGTGCATAAATCTACCCCCTTCGTAGTATCACAAGTTATTGCAGATCACAAGGGCAGATATGTTATCACAGGAACTTTATTTTCGACCTCCCTAATTCTCGCAAATGTCTATGCACACAATTATGATTGTTGCTTTTATCTCCTCTTTTTGTCATGCATACCTAATCTTCACTCTCACTCATTAATTCTAGGTGGGTATTTTAACTGTGATGTGCCCATGGCTTAAAGATCCTCAAAGAAAGCTATAGCACTTTCAAAATGTGCTGCGATTATTCAATCTTTCTGCAGAAATACGGTATTTGTGATGCGTTCTGTTTTTTTAATCCTACAAGGAATTTTTTTTTCTCATGTACATCAGACCTATTCCCAAATTGATTATTTTTTCATAGATCAAAAACTTCTTCCTTATCTTCAGAATTGCTCATATGAAAATAAAGTAATTTCTGATCATGCTCCAGATGTTGTATGGCTTCAATTTCCATGGACGCTACCTATAAATAATCAATGGCGACTTAATCCAAGTCTTTTAACTGACAAACAATGTTAAATTAATTTCCTCCAATATAACATCTTTTATTGAAGTTAATCCTACACCAGGTATGGCTCATTCTACAATTTAAGAAAGTTTGAAATGCTACCTACATGGTTTGATAATCTCAGCATGATAAAGTCACCTTGATGAACTGTCCCGCTTTATAGCAGCTATTGATGATCAGTTTATCAGATCCTTCCTCTAAACTTTATGAAGAGCGTCAATTTGCTTTTCCGTTCTCAACATAGTGTATACATGAGTATGGTGATAAGACAGGTACATTATTACCCCATCTGAGATGTCTTGTCTCATACCCCAACTTAGACTACCTTCAGAAGCTGCTGTTTTTGATTACAAAGAGATAAACGCTCAATATATACAATTTTATGTAAATTTGTACGCTTCTGAGTCCATAAAAATTACACTCTCAATAAATATCTTTTTAGACAAAATAGATTTCCCTACTATTGACAAGATTTTGTGATCTCTTAAGAGGAGGATATACAAATTGAGGAAATAGCTGAAGCGATTGCACCTATGAAATCAGTTAAGGCTCCCAGTCCCGATGGTTTTCCATCTGATTTTTATAAGGCTTTTTCTAGACTACTTTGCCCAGTGTTGCTCTCAGCTGCCCCCAACCTTCTATCAAACAATGATTTCTTTGCTTCTTAAGAAAGACAAAAACCCACTAGACTGTAGCTCATATCATCCCATATCCCTTTTAAACTGTGACTAAAAGGTATTAGCTAAAATATTATCTATTCGGCTTAAAAAAAAAAAAAACATTTATACAAAATAATTTCACCTGATCAGACTGGTTTCATGATTCTTTTTCAATATTAGGCGCCTTTTTTAATGCTATGTATTCTCCCCTTGATGAAGTTGTGGTCTCGCATGACGCGGAGAAAGTGTTTGACCGCATTGAGTGGGACTTTCTTATTAATGTTTTAGATAGATTTGGAATAGGTCTCACATTTCTAACAGGCCATTAATGTCTCATTGGGAGGATGACTTAAAGATGACACTGGACGGTGACACTTGGGACTCTATTTTAGAAAAGAATACACAGTTCCACAGTTAAATCTAGGCACTGCCTTATACAACTTAAGGTAATACATCGTGTCCATTGGTCTAGAGCCCAACTTGACAAAATATTTCCTAATCTTGACCCCACCTGCCCACGATGTGCTGTAGAGCCAGCCTCTTTGTTTCATTCATTTTGGTCTTGTTCTAAATTATTAAAGTTTTGGGGAATTTTTTTAGCTGTCTTCAGACATTTTTGCTACGGTAATTGACCCCAACCTGCTGACAGCCTTATTTGGTGTTCTTCCAGAAAATATTAAATTAACAGCTTTAGAAATTGACAATATAGCACTGTACAAACTGTTGGACAGATGACTTATACTTATTAATTGGAAGCTACCATCTCCACTATCCTATCGTCAATGGGCTTTGGATCTACTGTTTGCACTCAAACTTGAAAAGATTAAATTTGGAATCAGAAAGAAAGCAGATATTTTTATAAAATCATGGAGCCCTTTTTACACTATTATAAGGAGACAGGTACTTGTTAAAATCTGTTCTTTTCTCATTTTATTTTTGTGTAAATATATTTCTCCTTTCTTTTTTGCTCAAAACTTATATGTTAGTTAAGAGTTTAAGTTAGACCTTATAATGGAATTTATGGCCAGACCTTAAAATTATAATTCAAATGTACATTTTACCCTGTAACTACTTTAATATTAATAAACGCACAGTATTAAGGGTGTTTAAGTAACATGTTACTTGCGATGAAAGTGCTAGCTAAGATGAATACGGGAAAAAGTTGGGCCCCCTGCCAAGTTTTCATATGGATAATGTGGCCCCCGTAAGAAAGTAGTTGAAGAGCACTGCATTAAAATTGTGTATGTGTGTATGTATGTATGTGTGTGTCTGTATGTATGTGTATAATTATTTTTTATTTTTTATTATTATCTATGTCTTGCTGCTGTTTTTGTATTGTTTTTGTATGGTTGTACACTGGAAGCTCCTGTCACCAAGACAAATTCCTTGAATGTGTAAGCATACTTGGCAATAAAGCCCATTCTGATTCTGATTCTTCTTCTTCTAAGCCATGTGCTCAAACACAGAACATGGGTGTCAGGATCCTGTCACCACACAATAAACATGAATGACCAAAGTGATAGGATCCTGACACCTCCATTCTGACACCTGACAAAGCTGCACAGTGTCTTGCTGTTTTAAAGGAGTCCTGGACAGTTTTTTTGCACCCATCTGTGCTATATTTAATTGTTCTTTTGTAAACATGCACTAGATGGACATATGTGATCATTTTGATGCATTTCCACTGGCAATGTGCAGCCCATTTTAAGAGCGGGACTGGGAGAAACACGTCTTTCTGTCTGTAAACATACACGGAAAATGTGAGATGTCGCTCCCGTGAAGACCAGCGTCTCTGCTTTGGCCTGTTGAAGCACACAACATCCCAATGGATTGTATTACGCTTGCGAATTCTGAACATTTCAGCGTGGATTGTATGTGTTTTCGGATTCAAGCTTTACAAAGGAACTGTTATTGAAAGATGCGGCAGTTAAACACTACCAGACCTGTGAGTAAACAGTTTCATTCTCAAATGTTTCAAATGTCATGACTATTTGATAGTTGCTGTGCTTGAGTGAACATTTTGATACATTCAGATGAAATATGCTGGGTATATGTTGTGTTAACCCTGAAATGGAGTTTTATAAATTATAATGTAATGCTTGTTCATTTTCTTTTGATTGAGTTTCAAATATAGCTGTATTTGAGGGGCTGCACGAAGTTAGCCAATTAGAACAGTGGGCATTTACATTGAAATCTTAAAGGGCCAGATAGCTTAAAACTGAGCATTTCAGACTGAGAGCAAGAGACAGGGTGGGAAATTATCATATTATTAAATTACTGTTTTGGTGTAAAAAAACTTTACTGACATTTTAAGTGGACCTCAGTGAAGATAATAAAATTATTAAAAAAATAAATAATAAAAAAAATGTCATGACCCCTTTAATATTAAGGGGAGGGCTTTTGACTTGGTCAAGTAAGCAACCACTAAGAAATGTCCTAGAAACTGCATTGCAACTCACTAAAAACCACTCTAAACACCTTAACAACAACATAACAATGCACTGGCGACTGCTCACCACCACACGGCATCATGATGGCGAGTTTTGCATGGGAAAATTTTTGTCAGAAAATGTAAAAATTAAGGTTTACACATAATGGGCTATATGATTTGTGTACAAATACATTCTGATGTAAATGTTCCCATTGAATTGAATGGGACAATCTATGCAAGAATCGTTTTCCTAACGATTTACACACAAATTTGTTTTGCTCGTGTTTCATTCATATGGCCCATTGTTTGTATGGTGTTTGTATGCAAATGAGAACAAATCTTTAGATTAGTAGTTTTGGTTGAAAGGCTGTTAAAACTGACCTGGGAAATCCTCGTTAATTTCATCCATCTCCAGAACGATGTCATATGGGACTCCAGCTTCAGCCAATAGCATGTTGAGCTGCCCAGGCATATGGCCTGCCACCGGGTGAATACCAAACCTGAGAGCCACGGAGAGACATGTTCTGAATGACAGTAATTATGTTCATTGTTTCGTACAAGTGATTGCAAATGAAGTGATAAAAAACCTGTGAAGCTATACGTCATGTGCGAGTGTTACAATCAGAGTTAGAATAACTTAACATTTCACTTTTCAATAGCATACAGATATTAATAAGAGGACGTGTGAGTTTATTCTTGATGCTATGAATTCAGAGTCTTTTATTCCACCATCTGCGTGGCTCTCATGTAAATACTGCCCGAATGTTTTACCCTTTTTCTCTTTGTTTACAGAATGGCCACGGTTTTATCAGCTCTTTTATCAGTTACAGATTTGTTTTGTCTTCGTTCTAACACAATCAAGCTGTTGACCTGCCAAGAGCTGAAGACATTAAAAACTCTGGATGTAAAATGTGAGAATTTGTCGTGAGATGATGTTTGAAGGTTATTTTGATTATCTCCCTCATTTAAGAGGTCGTGATGTGAAGGACGTTGGGCTAAATCTGAGCTCCACGCCAGATCGAATGAACCAATCACCCCAGCCAGATGAGTGTGTGACCGTGAGTTGAGCTTTCATGTGTGCAGTTTTGTAGTTTGTGTGTCTGACCTCACAGTCTTGCCCTGTTCTCTCAACATCTTCACCATGTCAGTGATGGGATACTGCGCCTTCGCCGCACACAGACCCCAGCCTGTCACAGAGAACACACACACACACTTGCCGGTTAGAGTGTGTGAATCATGTAAATTGGGATTCTGTTATTAATCTTTTATTTCTTTCTAGAGCTTTAAACAGTGTGAGGTAACTGCGGAATCCCCTAAATCCCTTTTATTTGATGTTTAAAGATCTACATTTGCTTCAAGTTTACTGATAATAACTGGAGGAGCGTGGAGAATTGTCTCATCGCCGCGTGCGTGCACAGACATTCAGGGAAATCCGTTTGATTAGATTCAGATTGCAGAGTTTCCTGAAACCCAGATGTCTCCCTGCAGAACAACTCCATGAGGATCGCGTGTAGAGGCGAGACACGCACATGCAAAAATATGTGACCTGTGCTAGAGTGTGGGGTACAGTGGGGGTGATGTGGGGTGAGTTTGAGGGTGGGGTGTTAGAGGGGGCAGCACTGGATGTGCTATGTGTTTGGGGGGTATTCAGGAGTAATCCTCATCTTTGATTGGGTCTCTCTGGGATGGTCAGACTCTTTGTACTGTTCAAGCTCTCTGCATCAGTCTCTGGTACTTATCAAGTTTCTCTCTTGTTCTTTAATCAAATTTTTTTCTCTTTCAATCTTGTAGTTGTCTGTGTCGTGGAGTATAATAATTTGTTCTCTGCTGTGGCCCCCTGAGAGGCTGCTAATGCAGGTGTGTTTGGAGGAGAGAAACAGATGTGATTGTGTGTGTTGTAATATGTTCTGTGTTCCACAGGAGTCTGTTGGGAGTGTCTCTGTTTGTGTCGGGGTTCTGGAGTGTTTTAAGAAACAATGACCTCTAGTGGTCACACAGCTTTGATCTGAAAAAGCGACAAATGAATTTTATGGGTTCAATGCAAGTTCAGCTATCTCCATAGTATTTGTGGCGTTATGCTGATTACCACAGAAAATAATTTTGACAAATCCCTTTTAAAAAAGCAAAGATTGTGTTTACAGTAATGCACTAGCAGTAGTTCTCAACCTTTTTTGTTAAAAGGACCCCCACTGTCAGAGAAACTATTTGAAGGCCCCCCCCACGTAGGCTATTAGAGATTTATATTATAAGATATCTATTATAAAATATTTCTTCTGATACTTCTACTGTAATGATGACAGCTACCCCCCAAACCTATTTTTATGCAAGAAACTATTAGCATTAATAGATTCAAAAATTAATCAGAATACATTTTGTAATTCCAGAAATGTCTAGAACTGTATGTTCTTCATAAAAAGCAATCTGTTGAAGGGAGTTATTAATTTTATTTTAGCATTTTCAATAAGTTAAATTATAATTCTTATATAAATATTATAATAATCTACCTTATTTTAAATAATTTGAAGAAATCAGTCCCCTGGAGGTGTGCTGAGGCCCCCTAGTGGGTTCCGACCCCCTGGTTGAGGACCACTGAATAAAAGCACACAGGGACAAGCAATCCAAGAAATGTGCAGCATTTCAGAGAAAGAAAAATGTTCATAAATGGAAAAAAGTCAAATATATATATATATATATTTACCGAATTTGAAATTATTGCCATTTCAGTTTAATTGAAATGTTTCTTTAAGTTTATACATTTAACATTACTCAGTTATTGGGTCGAAAAAAAGATACTGTCAACTTACTACAAAGTATGCTATATATTTTCCAAATCAATAGGAATACACCAATTTAAACATTTTTGGACGATACGATACCAATTTTAACAAAAAACTATACTGATTTTTTGTCACTTACCCACCTTATTTTGTCATAAGATCACTGTTTTGCTTAGAAATTGTGCATAACAAATGTAAAAGGAGGTACAAAAGCTATTTTATTATTCTAACAATAAATAATTTCCATTGAACATTGATTGGATCTATTGAACACATGAAAGGCTAAAATTCTGAGAGCCACAATAAAAGATAAATACAAGATTTAAAAACAAGAAAAGAATACAATATTTTATATTATATATTTATATATATATATATACATACACATATACACACATATACATACACACACACACACACACACAGTATATACTGTATACAGTATACACATACATTGATTTTTGTGGAAACTTTTTTTTTTTTTTACTGTTTTTGCAGTTCTAAACAATAGAACTTACATTTGACACATTAGGACAGAACATTCGAAATTCATATTATGAATTATTATATTTGACAAACTTTATGGGATTTCATTTATTTTGGTAGATATTTCTTTAAGTTAAATAAAAAAATGACTATAAACTTACTACAACGCAATACACCTACTTAATTATAAATAAACCATCAGTTTTTCATGCTTATGCAATCATCCTGTGGTCATATTTGGAGGTCCTTGTCATAAAAAAAGTTTGAAAACCTCTGGTCTAAATCATTATTTTAGTGGCAAGACACAAGTGGATGAACTTGTAGTTATTCGTCACCATCACCAATGTAAGTTTTAGATTTTTCTCTATGTAAAAAGTCTACAGGCTTTACATGTTCATGACAAAATGAATACAATTTTACACCAACAAATTCAGTAAGTGATTTTTTCACATTCACACGTATAATGTTTAAAGCTAAAGTGTGTAATTTCTGTGGCAGTAGAGTCACCAAACAGAATTGCAAAAATAAACATTTTCGAACACTCCTCCATCTGCCATTGAACAAACAAATAGACAGTCCCGCCCCCAACTCAAATAAAATTGGTTTTGTCAATGTTGCGGTGTTGGTCTGGACGGGTCGCAAACAGAGCAGTTTTTATAGTGCCAAATCAACCTACAAATGCTGGGATAGGAGAAAGTATTTCAACACAGAAAAAGTTCACTTCAGCTTTAAGTTTTGTGGCTATACTTTCACAGTGTGTATTTTAATCTTTAATGACTGGCCCCGTTTACTTCTATCTTAAGTGCATTTCTGTACTGTGCTTTGCTTAAAAAAACAAAAAACAACTGAGGTACGAGTCAATAATTTTTTGTGGTAATGGACAATAGGCCACAAATGCTGTTGATAGAGCTGAACTTACATGGGAACCAGAGCATTTCTTTACTACAGGGTTCTCACACTTTGTGACCAATACATTTCCATGATTTTTCCAGTAATTCGGATTACTGAATAAGGACAACTGTATTGAGATCAGGCTCATGAAGAGCAATTTCTAGTTCAATAAATATTTTAGAGCTACTAGAAAAATATATATTTACTACAGAAACTTCCATGATTTTTTAAGATTAAACTAACCTTAAAATGTTTTTCCAGGCCTAGGAATGTCTATTTTCAAAACTCCCTGTTATTTCCAGGTTTTCCATGACTGTGGAAACCCTGTTAATAACCTGCATAATTCAACTCATGGCTCTATAAAATGTTTGTGTGTGTGTCACACCAGGAGTTATGATGATGGTATTGGCCTCTTTGATCATTTCGATGGACTGCTCCACGTTCACTTCTGTGTGTGTGCTGACAACCTCCATAGGCTTCCCGCCGGATGTGGAGGTGGTTTCATATCCTCCAAGAATGATGTTTGGAAGAGACTATTATTTTTTTATTTTATTATTTATTCTTGTTTATTATAATTCTCAACGTTTAATCACCACACACATGATGAAGGACAGGATGACGAGCCAATCAGAGCGCCCACAATGGTCATGAGGTTATTGTCCAATAAGAATCCCTCAGCGCACAGAGCCCAGCCAGAGTAACTATTTAACACCATAATGACTACGGGCATATCAGCCCCTCCTATAGCTGCTGTGAGCATTACACCCTACACACACTCACACACACACACATGAACTCAACTTCGTGTTACTCAGATTTTCACTAAATTAATTCAGGGTTCAGTGTTTTTAGGGTGTGAGGTTCAGCTCACCATGATGGTGGAGAGGCCGGACACCCCCAGCAGACAGCTGGGTTGAAACTGTCACTCAATATAAAGGGCACCATGCCCCCCACTGATGCCGCCATCAGACTCGCATTCAACATGTGACGCTCCATCAACAGAGGAGCCAAGTCCAATATACCTGACAACACACACGGTCATTTGAACAGTGTATGTATGTCCAAACATCTCTCTTCCTCCAGATTTAATGATTACAGTCTATTTTGAGGAAAATTAAATCACCATTAGGTGAAGACCAGAGGTTTTATACAAGAAAATTTATGATGAACATCTGTAAGGTGTCCAGCCTAAAATATACAGACCAAAATATTCTGACAATAATACTGTATTCTTGAACATTAAGGTTTTATTGCTGCTAAGTGGTTGTGGAAATCATGGAATATTCATGAAAGATAATGATTAAATAAAGCCTTCTGCCTCTTATCTGCCATCTCTTAAACTTTCAAAGAACTTGAGTGCCAAGAGACACTTATTTTGTAGCTCATAATGGTCTCATAAAAACAGATTCTAGACAGACTCATATTAGCCGTTCTTAAACTCTGTTTTTGTTTAATGACTTCACCTTGTAGTTTTCCGTAAGCAACCAGAGATCCGCTAAAGGTCACTCTGCCGATGTAGGTGCCCAGATAAGCTACAATCTTCAGCACATTGGCCGCTGGGTGGACGTCCAGGTGTGGGTGTTCGATCATGAACTCAGCGATGCAGGTAAGAACCGCCGCGAGACCAACCAGACTGTGGAACGCAGCGACCAGCTGAGGCAGATCTGTGATCTCAATGCGTTTCGCAATCGTCAAATCTGATATTATAAATGTAACACATATCCATTAAATACACAAACAGTCCACATGTACAAAAAGTTGGACACACTTGACTGAATTTATGTTTTAAGGCATATACCTTAATTGTTATTTACTTTATTATCTATAAATTATTATTAATTATTAAAAGTATAGTTCTCCCAAAAATGATCTATCCATTTAAATCCATGACTTCTGAAGCGATACGATAGGTGTGGGTGAGAAAAAGATCAATATTTAAGTCTTTTTTTACTGTAAATCTCCACTTTCGCTTTCTTCTTCTTGTGTTTATGACATTATTTTTAAATTTTTTATGTATGGCCACCTACTGGGAAGGGAGGAGAATTTATATTAAATAAGGACTTTAATATTGATCTGTTTCTCACACACACCTATCATATCGCTTCTGAAGACATGGATTAAACCATAGGGGTCTTATTCATAACTTTTATGCTGCCCTTATGTAATTTTTGGAGCTTCAAAATTCAACACTGATCAAAAATTGTGCTTACGTATGAATTGTAATTATGTTAATTAAAAAATAGTTTGCACAATGTATAGTTCTGTATACTCTGTACAGTTCTGTATATTTTGCATATTTTCTACTATATTTTATTTATTCACAATATATTTCTTTACGGTCTACTATATTTTATTCTATTTTTTATCATTATGTGGGTGTATGTCCTTAGTTCATTGTTGGTTCTGTTTTTTGTTGCACTGTGGGATGAGGAAAAACTTTTCACTACATTACATCACATGTATGTAATATGTATGTGACAAATAATAATAACCAAACCTGACGGTCAATAAAAACCAAACCTGAAAAAAGATTCTTTACAAAGAAAGAAAAAAAAAAAAAGAAAATAAAATTGAATCAGTTGGAGCATTTTGTGAATGAAAAGCAGTCATCAAGTGTTCAGCTTACAAGGAAACTCCTTTAATACAGTTTTAAAAGCATCCCAGGATTCAAATCATTAAGTTAATTTGGTCACTGCATAATTCTCATACTTTCATATCATTTCATAGTTCTGCTGTCTTTCTAAAATATTCAAAATGTGGAAAACAGGCATCGTAAAAAATATTGTACAAAGAGAAACACAAAAACAATAATCAATAATAAAATCCACAATCCAGGCTCAGTGAGATGAAACTGTCAGTGCCGTTCAGATCTTACCCAGAATTCCTCCTGTTGCCATGGCGAATGACATCTGCGACAGCAGTTCTGGGGAGGGTTTCAGCGCACCCAGTGTGGCTATGATGCCCCCTGCCACCCCGATCATGCCCAGGGCATTACCCAACCTGCTTGTGTGCTGAGCCGAGAGCCCTGCTAGGGCTCCAACACAACACAAACTTGATCCCAGATACATCATCTACACACACACAGCACATAGAGTTATACAACTCATTTCAGCACAGGTCTCACAGATGTTATTGTCAGACGCGCAGTACCTGCTCAATGTTGTAACCACCGGCGACAGACACCCCGTAACCACCCACAAACACCAGTCCAGGTATAGAGTACAGATAGTTGTATTCTGGAGGGTCTGTCGACCTCTTAAACATGTCCAACATTCTCTGGGTAATCAGGAAACCACCTAAAGAAAATAATTTCATTAATCAACATTTCTAGAAGGTTGCAGGGAGTAGTATTTACCAGTGTGCAGGGTGTAGTAGTACTGTATACAATATTACATGCAGAGTGTAGCAAGTGATAATTTATTGTGTATTTTATTACTATGGTGTAAAGTGTAGTTCTTAGGGTATAGTGTTGTGTTATAGAGTGTTGTATTAAGGGTGTAATTAATGAGATGTACAGTCGTTAATGTTTTGCAGTGTAGATGTAGTTTACATTGTGTGTTGGCGGGGAGGGGAGTAACTAAAATGCATTACAATGTAATTAGTGCTTTTAACATGTGTCTTTAAATACAGTCTTTGTTTTTCTATGTAATTCTATAAAAAATAATAATTTCTGCAAAATTTCCTTTGACCCAAAAAGTCCTAATATATATTATTATTGCTTTTGTCACTGTTTCTTTCTTATTTATTTTTTTTAACTATTAGTACTATTATTAGTAGTAGTAGTACTCCTACTATCACCTTGCATACATAAGTCGCATGACAACGTTTTTTACGCACTGTCAAACTAAAGTTTGGAAAACTTTGTGATAATTATAATAGTGAAAAACATAAAGGGATAGTTCACCCAGATATGGAAATTCTCTCATCATTTACTCACCCTCATGTGCATGACTTTTTTCTGAAGAACACAAATGAAGATTTTAGAAGAATAACTCAGCTCTGTAGGTCCATACAATGCAAGTGAATGGGTGCCAAAATTTTGATGCTCCAAAAGCATCAAATAGTGCTTTTATAGCTTCTTTTATAGTAAAAAAGAAATTAAACATTGATCTGTTTCTCACCCACACTTATCATATCACTTCTGAAGATATGGATTTAAACACCGGAGTCTTATGGATTAATTTTATGCTGACTTTGTGATTTTTGGAGATTCAAAGGTCTGATCACCATTCATTGCATTGTATGGACCTACAGAGTTGAGATATTCTTCTAAACATCTTAATTTGTGTTCAGCAGAAGAAAGAAAGTCACACATCTGGGATGGCATGAGGGTGAGTAAATGATGAGAATTTTCATTTTTGGGTGAATTATCCCTTTAAGCAACATCTTTGGCCCAACTATACAAAACTCTGAATTACGAACCGAAGAATTGCCTTGCTTTCAACTGAAACAGCACCACGTAATTTATATATTCAAAACAATGATTTTTTTGCTGAAAGTCTAGAAGTTTGCAGGTATGAGTTTATGGGATGTGTAAATTACAGGGTGTAGTTTATGGGGTGTGGGGTGTGGGATGTATTTTCTTGTGTATAGTTGCTCTGACCTGCGATGTTGATGGAGGACACAAATGCTGCAAGCAGAGCCAAAGTTTCAGGCACAGATGAGGGTGTTAAACCTCCACCCATTAACACCAGCCCACCTACTGCTGTCAGAACAGCACATACACACACACAGCACACAATTATTACATGCAAACATATGATAAAAAAGACATGAGAGAGCTGAGATCAGTGTTTGTTTGTGTGTGTCTGACCTGAGATGGCGTTGGTCACTGACATCAGTGGTGAATGCAGTGTTGGTGTCACACCCCACACAGTGTGATAACCCACAATTCCAGCAAGACCAAAGGTGGTTACCATCTGTGTAAAAGCAGAGTTCGGAGATGCGATACCCAAGCCCAGTACTGACGACAGGCCTGCACAATGATGGAGAGAGGGTTCCTCAGTAAGTGTCATTCATTCATTCATCTAGTCTCTCTGTCTCCTCCTCACCTGCTGTATAGATCCCCACTGACGTCATGGTATGTTTAAAGGGGGTAATTTCTGCATGTTTTTCGGCTTCCAGCTCAGCGACGGTCTTCTGTTTAGCAGGTGCTGGAGGTGGGGTTGTCTTTGGCAGCGGGGCGGGGAAAAGATTCCTACCTTCCTGAAAGCAGGCAGTAAAACATGAATATGAATATTATCAAATGAATATAAAACATACAGTGCTGTGAAAAAGTATTTAATGATTTCTTCTGTTTTTGTATATATCTCGTACTAAATTGTTTCAAGAATTCAAACAAAATAACATAAAAAGGCAATCTGAGTAAACACAAAAACACTAAAGTACCTACGGTCAGTTTTTAAATGATAATGTTATTTATTGAGGCAGAAAAGTTATCTAATACCAACTGGGCCTGTGTGAAAAAGTATTTGCCCCTTACTAAATCCCCAAATCTATGAAACTGCATTCATAATGGGGTTCAGCTGGACTAGACACACCCAGGCCTGATTACTGCCAGCCCTGATCAATCAAATCAACACCTAAATAGAACTTTTTCAGCAGCATGAAGTTGGCTAAAAGTTCTCAACCAGTAGCACACTATGTCAAGGTCGAAAGAAATTCCAGAAATGAGAAAAAAGGTGATTGAAATACATCAGTCTAGGAAGGGTTATGAAGCTATTTCAAAGTCTCTGGAACTCTAAAGAACCACATTTGGTTATCTCCAAATGGAGAAAACTTGGCACAGTAGTGAACCTTCCCAAAAGTGGCCGACCTTCCAAAATTCCTCCAAGAGCACAGCGACAACTCATCCAAGAAGTCACAAAAAAGCAAAGGACAACATCCAAGGAACTAAAGGCCTCTCTCGCATCAGTACAGGTCACTGTTCATGACTCCACTATCAGAAAGACACTGATAAAAAAAAATGGCATCCATAGAAGAGTGGCGAGGCGAAAACCACTGCTAACCCAGAAGAGCATTAAGGCTCATCTGAATATTGCTTTAACACACCTTGATGTTCCTCAAACCTTTTGGGAGAATATTCTGTGGACTGATGAGTCGAAAGTGGAACTGTTTGGAAGACAGGGGTCCCATTACATCTGGCATAAATCAAACACAGAATTCCACAAAAAGTACATCATACCTATGGTCAAACATGGTGGTGGTAGTGTGATGGTGTGGGGATGCTTTGCTGCTTCAGGTCCAAGGGCGACTTGCAATAACTCGAGGGAAACATGAATTCTGCTCTCTTCCAGAAAATCCTAAAGGAGAACGTCTGGACATCAGTCTGTGAGTTGAAGCTCAAGCACAACTGGATTATGCAGCAAGACAATGATCCAAAGCATAGGAGTAAGTCCACCTCTCAATGGCTCAAAAGAAGCTAAATTAGCGTTTTGGAGTGGCCTAGTCAGAGTCCTGACTTGAACCTGATTGAGATGCTGTGGCAGGACCTTAAACGGGCAGGTCATGCTCGAAAACCCTCCAATGTGACTGAACTAAAGCAGTTCTGCAAAGAAGAGTGGGCCAAAATTCCACCACAGCGTTGTGAAAGACTGATCTCCAGTTATCGGAAGCGTTTGGTTGCAGATGTTGCTGCTAAAGGTGGCACAACCAGCTATTAAGTTTAAGGGGGCAGTTAGTTTTTCACATGGGTGAATATGGGTGTTAGATAACTTTTCTGCTGCAATAAAATATATATATATATATATATATATATATATATATATATATATATATATATATATAAATATATTTGAAAACTGTATTTTTTGTTTACTGAGGTTGCCTTTATGTTATATCTTGTTTGAAGATCTAAAACAATTTAGTATAAAAAAATAAAAATCAGGAAGGGGGCAGATATTTTTTCACATCACTGTACAATTACTTTAAAAAAGGTGGTTGGTTCGAGAATTTAATAATGGCAGCAAAGTTCTTTCATTTCTTTTCGATTATACAGATGTGTGATTTATAATGTCCAGATGTTAATATACATCCTGAAAATGACGGAACATAGAGGCAAAATCATTTCAGTATGTGTATAATACTCAGACAATCTGATTATGATTTATTTGGTTACAAGTGAAATTTCTGTTATAGTGAGAAAGAAAGAGTGTCACCTTCATCACCGTAGTCCCTCTGATCACATAATCCAGAGTCCCATAATTAAACTCATCAACGGGCACAAAATGGAAGTAAACTTTATCTGGGCTGATGGCCTTCAGCAGCTTTATGATGTTGTTTGAGTAAAGTGAGCTGGCCTGAGTGGGTATCTGACTGGGCAGATCTGTGAAGCCAATGTGTGTCACACCCTACAGAATAAACCAGCAGGGTTATGATTATGTAAATACATGATTCAGCCTATAATTTGTCATTCTGAAAGAGATGATGCACAGTAACCTAATAGACATACAGTTGTCCAGGTTTGGTTGTCTCGTTGTTTCCTCCAGCATCAGCTGCCAGATCCACGACCACTGAGCCGTCCCTCATACTCTCCACCATCTCACGCTTTATTAGGACTGGAACTCTTTTACCTGCACAAACACACCGCCATGAGATTGAAGGAAGGCCCTTCATAGGACTCATCATTTTTGCACTTTTGTGTTGCTTTCTGCAAAAGTTTTCATGTGGAGGTCAAAGTGGCACGTGTTGAAGCCCTGCCGCAAGTACTGTGAAAGAGCTTTAGGAGTCTGCATACTTGTATTCCCTTTAAAACTCACTGCACATGTCTTCACTGTTGTGATGTATTGTGAATGTGTTTAATACGGAGGGAGAGTGTGTGTGTTTGTTTGTTTGTTGTGTGTGTTCACCGGGAATAAGAGCGGTCCTGATAACGATGTCAACATCTTTGCATTGTTTGGCGAACAGTGTCATCTCCGCCTCCAGAAACTCTTTGGACATTTCTTTGGCGTAACCTCCGACCCCTTCACCCGATTCTGCGATTTCTACTTCCAGCGGCTCCGCCCCAAACGATTTGAACTGCTCCAGTGCTGCTGGTCTAAAGAGAGACCCATGTAAACAGAAACTTCAGACAGATGCAGATCAGATCAGTTTATAGCACAAGACAGATATGAGCTTCACAAATCACTAATCACAGTGATTCTGTGATGTGACACGTTTCCTCACTGACCTGGTGTCAAATCCTCTGACAATGGCTCCCATTGATTTAGCAGCACCAGCCGCAGCCAGACCAGCAACACCACCACCAATAACCAGCACCTACACACACAAATGCAAAGCACATCATTATAGATCTAATAACTCATTATAAATAACAATATAAAAATAAATGTTACAACAAATACAAAAAATTACAAAAAATTTCCCTTTAGTAGCACCACAACAGCTAAAGTGACTCCTAGGAGAGCTGAGGTCATTTGAGGGGAAGTGACTCCATACATCCACTAAAATTGTTGTTGATTGAGCCTAACTTGTTTTGAACCTAGAATATTACTTTAAGCTGGTGTCAAAGGGATTTTTAGTGGATGGATTTGAAGTGTCACAATAATTTTTGGGGTCACTGTATATGTGTACAGTACCTTAGCTGGAGGAACTTTCCCCGATGCTGTGATTTGACCAGTAAAAAATCTTCCAAAATGATTGGGTGCAAGAACTACAGCCTTATACCTGCAGATGAGGGACATATGAATATGTTTTATTATGATAATGATTTCCAGAGTGAGAGATAGGTGGCCATTCTCACCCTGCAATGTTGGCCATGGAACTGAGGGAGTCGTAATCCTTGGCAATGATGACCCGGGGCACCTGGTCCATTGCAAGTACAGTACATTGCTGTTTGGTCAGTTTGTCCATGAGTTCTGGGTTCTGTGCAGGATAGATGAAACTCACAAGTGTGGATTTGGGCTTCAGTAATTCTGCCTCATGCACTCATAACACCTCGTTAAAGACTAGCCCTCAAACCTGCAACACATGACACGTCAGTCACCTGCTGCAAGTCTGCGATCCACCTCAAGGACAGAAAACAAGACTGACCCATATAACTGCAGTGTGACCATATGCCCCAAATTATAGTAACAAAAATGTTTTTTTACACACAAGAAAAAACATTAAAATCAGAAACGACATCGTCATATTTCTTACCAAAATCAATACGCTTAAAATGGTTTTCCTTTTTTGGGGTAAGTTCATGAATGGTTTAAGCATAAACCGATTGGTACACCTACAGTAGATCTTTAAGTTGCACGTAATCACCTTTACTGGTGTGCTTACCAGCTCAAGTGTTGTGCGCATGACTGTTTACATTTTGCTGTCAAAAACTCAGAATGACCTGATGATTTCAAGTGAATGGTGACCTAAACTTTGAAGCTCCAAAAAGCACATAAAGGCAGCATGAAAGTACTTCATACGATTTCAGTGGTTTAATCCATGTCTTCAGAAGTAATATGATAAGTGTGGGAAAGAAACAATATTTAAGTAATTTTTCCCCCATAAAACCTCCACTTTCGACCAGCATTCCAATGCGCATTCATGAGAGGACTGAATTTCTCTTTTTTTTTTTTTTTTTTTTGCGATTTGCATTCTTTGTGCATTTAGCCACCTACTGGGCAGGGAGGAGAAAGAAAAAAAGGGAGGGACAGAGGAAAAGAGAAAACAAATCATATTTTTGCAACAGCCCAGTAGGTAGCGATATGCACAAAGAATGCAAATCACCAATATCGTGGCGATATCGATTATCCCTTCTTCATACATGAATTTAAGTCGTATTGATTATTTGAAGCTGACTTTGTGCTTTTTTGGACCTTCAAAGTTTTGGTCACCATTCACTTGCATTGTATGGACCTACAAAGCTGAAGAAAGAAGGACATACACTTCTGGGATGGCATGAGCATGAGTAAATGATGAGAGAATTTTAATTTTTGGGTGAACTACTCATTTAATGTATAATGAAAAAATCTTATTCTCATAACTGTAATGCATCCAGACATTTTACTTTGTAATTATCTTAACGATGATTATTCATTATTCTTAAATACTCAAAAACAATGATCTTTCATTTTTTTGGGAGTAGCATACACCCCCCTAAAGCGGCATATATTCTGGGAGGGGTGACTACTGCTATTGGAAAAGGTCATGAGGCATCAGTGTATTACTCCCTGCTAATTCAGAGTCTGGGGGACGGAGCTTCAACTTCTCTCAAGAGATTATGGGAGAAAGATTTAAACTTGGTATTGGAGGAGGGAGTGTGGGCTAAGATTCAAAAAAACGTCAAGTCTACATCTAGAGATTCGAGAGTGCGTCTGATGCAATTTAAGATTTTGAATCGATTATATTGGACCCCCTCTAGATTGTATAGACTTGTCTTAAAGACACACCCACCTGCTGGCGATGCCAATCAGAAGACGGGGACACAACCCAACCCAATACAGGAATTTTGGTTAAAGATTCAGGGATTTATGTGTGATGTGTTGGACACAAGGTTTTCATTTTGCCCCAGACTCTGCATTTTGGGTGATGGGGAAGTCATACATTTTGGGGATAGCCACTTGAGAGGTTGGGTCCTGGCCGGAGTTATGGTGGCCAGGCGAATAATACTCAGGGGATGGAAGACGGCTGGGGCACCCTCCTTTCGGGAGTGGTGCGGGGAGATGAGCGAGGTTGCAGCATTTGAGGAGGCAATCTTCAGAAGGTTAGGAAAGTGGTATTTGTTTAATAGGAAGTGGGGTGGATATTTGGATTTTTTGGAGGGTTCTCGGGGAGGGGCAGTGGAGAGTGATTTTTGATTTTTAATTTTTAGTTTGATGTGTATGTGCACTTGCTTTTTGAAAGTATTTTTTGTTTTAGTTTGTTTCTAATTTTTTTTTATAATTGTAAGAGACCACTGTAATGCGTGTTTGTGTCGGGTGGGGGGGATATTCGGGGGGAAAGGTTTAATTTATATATCTGATTCCGTATTTTATGTTGTATCTATTGGTTTTTTATGAATGGAATCAATAAAAATGTTAATAACAAACAAGAGCATGTCACGCAGCACAGTCGCAGGACATGTCTCAGATGGCCCTTTCCCCACAGATTCTGAGAAATACAACACACAGTTTCAAATACACACACATACACACACACACACACACTTTTTCTCAGACACAGACACTCATGTTCCAGCAGCGGTAGAACCGGGAGCAGACTGTAGGCCTCGCAGTGTGACACCTGCAGCTCTTGAGCGTCCATGCGAGAACACTTACTAGTGACGAGAGAGGGGGAAAAGTGCCAAGACACATACATAATCACAAACTCCACACACACTTCAATTCTAACACACAAATGCATTCAAAGAGCACAGATGTAAAAACAGGTTGCCACCTTTGTTGATCAATCAATTTCCATGACTTTTACAGATTTTAAAAGTAATTTTACAGACACTGCACTCAAAAAGAGCCATTTCTAGACAAGCTGAGGATAACTAGAAATATATATATATGTTCACTATAGAAATTGTTATTACTTTTGCATGACTTTTCTAGGTCTGGCAATCATCTTTTTAAAATTTCCTGATATATCCAGGTTTTCCATGACCTGTTGGAAAATTCCCTGCCATTTTAAAATATTCATAATAAAAAAAAAAAAGACTACCAGTCAACACAACTTAACAGTCTTTAACTTAAATCCTTTAGTTGACCCTAATCATAATCCTTATTTTCTCAAACCTGACCTCAAACATAACCTTTATGCACTCATTTTACTGCAATCTTTATCTGACCTTTAAACTCAATATCAACTCTGACCTCCCTTTGAAGTTCATGGAATTATACTTTGTCCTGTTACTAGTGATAGTCTTAAATTCAGATTTGTGACTTATTTCAAATACAAAACAACAAGATTAGCAGTCAACCCATATAGGTTTTTCAATGCTTAATGGCAATACCGATATCTAGAGCAGGGTGTCTGATGGCCAATATCAGTCTATCACAACTCAAGATTAACTGACCCACTGAAGGGTCTACAGGGTTTTTTTAAACATCATGCACAAGATAAATGTTAAATGACAGTTAAATGTCAGTTACTACTTAAAAATCATCCAAACATGGCATATTATGGAAGCCCATTTTTGCCACATAGGGGGAACAAAATGCAAATTTGAGATAAAGTCATAATTATTCAATAAAGGGCTCTATTTTTGTGAGTGCGCAAAGTGCAGCGCTACGCACAACCACCGTATGCAACGACTTATCCAATTTTCATGTCAGCGCAAATGGGCGTGGGTGGGAGTGTTTGCACTATCTGTGGGTGTATGAGCGCACACTGTGGGTGTATTGTATGTTAATAAAGTGGCGCAAAGCACAATTAGTTTTTTTCCTGAGAAATAGGTCATTGCACTAAGACGTTTGAAAATCATGTCTTATCTCAGTGCAAAGACCAAACTCAGTTCCTACATTTACAGTTTGGAGATTTCACCAGCGGGTGGTAATAAAGTTCATGTCCAAACTCTGAAAATATAGTGGAACATCAAATTATGCCCCTGACCATCACTGTCATTGCCCTTTTATAAAAACTTTCTATAGGTTATGGTTTATTTTTCAGTTATTATTATTATGCTTATATTTACAATTGTATTTATGATCTAATTTATATTGGAATTTTTCCTTCTGTTGTCATGTAATTTGAACGTAGAAATATTTTTGGTTTTATTTTTTTGCCGTTTCAATAAATGAATTTTTGAATTTTTCAAAATAAAAATCGACCGGTAGAAGTGAAGTGCATACCGATACAATCACTGCTAATACTAGCCATGATTTGTGTGTCAGTAGATGAAAATTATTAATAATACTTATTCTCTATAATGTAATGGAGCCTACATCTAAATTCTGATGAGAATCACATTTTCCATGCATATAAAAAAAAAACGTGTCACTGTCATGGAAATATGCCTGACATTCATCCAAGATGCAGTTAATGCACAAAAGAATGTAATTTCTATTCTTCTAATTCATTGCATACAGTCCATTTACACTACCAACGTCTTATGAATGTGCTGTCTTGGTTTATATTGCTGCTGCTTGTAAGGGAATGGACTATAAAATAGGATGCAGACGGTGCAATTACCAGAGAAGAACCTCAGAATAAATTGCACTCGACCCAGCCCATTTACGCATTGCACGTGCGATTTCACCAAACCCACTTGCTCCTAGACTTACATGATTGCACGAAAATATCAAAACTACATGGCCATGCCAACTGACTTTGCGCTTATGACTTATAGCACTCTTAAAATAGAGGCCAAAGTCTAAATTAATAAAGATAAGTCAAAATTTAGAGATAAAAATTATAAGATAGTATGTTATAATTATGCCTTTTAATCTCTAGTCTCATAATTTACTTACTGTCTCAATTTTTATTTACTATCTCATAATTTCTATTTATAATCTCATAAGAATGATTTAGCATATCATTAAGACTAACCAAAGTACTTTTTTCATGTGAAGGAAACAGTCTTCTATTGCATACACATGCATCAGGTAGTTGACAGCAAACTATTCTGAAAACATTTACAATTATTTTACATTTATTTAGCAGTTTTTATGGAGCATATATTACATGGAATATTGGTAATTTAAAAAAAATATCACACTGTAGGACCATTAAAAATTAACTTAAAGCAAAATGTTTGGTTAGAGCAGTTAAAATAAACACTTTCCTTTGTACTAGACTACAAATTTATAAATTTGGACACACCTGCACAGTCATTAAAAATCAGATAACACAGAAGGAAGCATGGGAATAATGCAATGGCCAAAAATGTTAAACAAATCAAAACAATCTCACTATTATTGTCTGGATTACAGCTTTGCACACTCTGGCCATTCTCTCAAGCAACATCATGAGGATGCACCCTGGGATGCTTTTCAAACAGCATTGAGGGAGCTTCCATTTACACTGGACACTTACTGACTGCTTTTTAAAAAAAAAAAAAAAAAAAAAAAAAAGTGTAAAGAAATTCATAGGCAGTTTATTTTTGTCTAGAAAAATAATTTAAATTCTTTAATCATAAGCCTTTCTATCAAAAGATTTTATATGATCAAGCATACATTTAGTCAAGTGTGTCCAAACGTTTGTCTGGAAATGTACATGTAAATTTTAACCTAAAGATTTGGTGTTGAATATTAAACAAAGTTCGTGGATATGTTAAATGTCAAATACCCATTACAAATACATTCTAAGCATATACACACATGCATCTGTCAGACGCAATGCAGAACAACAGATGAGGCGCTCAATTTAAGTCTCCAAACGTCTCCATGAGCAAACAGCTACTGAGATCTGAGGAGAAACAGTGTGTCTTTACCTGTCGCACCTCACTGCAGCACAAACACACGGATGAACTTCACATTTATGGCACTGTTGTGTGGTCCAGCGCGACTTCACTGTACAAACTATAAATAACTCTGTGGCAGGGCTGTGCCGGGTCTAGGCTGATGAAGCCTGAGAGACATAAGGCCGATCGGAGACGGCAGTGCGACACCTGTGTGTTTGTCTTTTTTGGTTAAGTTTATCATTAAACTATCATTTATATTATCAAGCCGGTTCTAGCCTCCTTTCCCTTTTACCCTGTTACAAACACATCATGTGATTGATATGGCAAATGGTGGCGCTGCAACATGGAGATTTAATTCAAACAACTTTATCATTTATACGATTAAAAACTCAGTTTAAGTTTATATAGGTCAGGATAAACTTGTAAAAGTATAATTAAAAAGGCAATTAACACTCCTGAGACTGCACAAACTTATCTGACAATGTCTAATTTATTGTTCTTTTGCAGTTCATTGATTTCATGATTGAATCTCTAAAGTGAATAAGTGTTCCTGAACTATACCTTTATTAACACTGGCATATACACAAAATTCCTGTATGGATGACAACGTTTGTTTAGTTAACATTTGCGAAGTAGAATCAACGCAGCTAGCTATGTTCACACTACTTAAAATGTTCTTAATTTTCATTCATTGCTTTTGGATTTCTTTTTTTTCTTTTTTTCTTTTACTGTTTTCCATTCGTTTTATTGTATATTATTATTATTATTATTATTATTATTATTATTATTATTATTATTATTATTATTATTATTACCATCACCTTTTTCCTATACATTTTTTGTTAAAGGAATGTTCCGGGCTCAATACAAGTTAAGCTCAATCGACAGCATTTGTAGCATAATACTGATCACCACAAAAAATTAGTTTGACTGGTCCCTCCTTTTCTTTAAAAAAAAACAAAACAAAAAAACAAAAAAAAACAAAAAAAGAAGCAAAAATCTGGGTTACAGTGAATCACTTACAATGGAAGTGAACGGGGATTAAAAGCAGAAATATGAAGCTTATAATTTTATAAAAGCACTTACATTCATTATTCTGATAAAACTCATGTATTATTTGAGCTGTAAAGTTTTTTAAAAGTAATTTTTACTGTCATTTTAATGTTTGTTGACATTACATTGTAATGGCAACAAAGTTGGAAAATTGGCTATAACTTTACACAGAAAAGGTTAGTAAGTGATTTTATCACACTAAAATCATGTTTACACGCATATTGTTTATCTCTTGTTCAAAAATTAGCCCCATTCACTTCCATTGTAACTGCCTCACTGTAACCTAGATTTTTGCATTTTTTAAGAAAGTGAAAATTAATTTTTGTGGTAATCAACATCATGCACAAATGCTGTCGATTGAGCTTAATTTGTATTGAATGTGGAATATTCCTTTAATTGTATCGATGCTTTGGCAATATTATTCTGTTCAAGCAATTGTCGCTGTGTGTCATTCATCTGTAGATGCGGCAGTGAAGAAGACAAGCTGCACATGTGCTGATCAAGTTGATGTGAGCTTATTGCAGCGCTGAGTTCCACACATGAACACGAGTGAAGGTAAAAAAATTCAGTGTTGGTTCACTGCATGCAATTTTATGAATATGGTTAGAAGGGGCGCCCCTATGCATTGCATACTTTGCATATATGGTTTTTACACCTCTGTATACTGTATATATACACTCACCCGCCACTTTATTAGGTGCACCTATACATCTGCTTATTCATGCGTTATCTATTCAGCCAAGTGTGGCAGCAGTGTAATGTATAAAATCATGCAGATACAGGTCAGGAGCTTCAGTTAATGTTCACATCAACCATCAGAATGGGGAAAAAATTGAATCTCAGTGATTTCGACCATGGCATGATTGCTGATGCCAGACGGGTTGATTTGAGTATTTCTGTAACTGCTGATCTCCTGGGCTTTTCACACAACAGTCTCTAGAGTGTAAAGAGAATAATGCGAAAAACAAAAAACATCCAGCGAGCAGCAGTTCTGTGGATGAAAACGCCTTGTTAATGACAGAGTTCAGAGGAGAATGGCCAGACTGGTCCAAGCTGACAGGAAGGTGACAGTAACCCAAATAAACACACATTACAACAGTGCTATGCAGAAAAGCATTCCTGAATGTACAACATGTAAAACATTGAGGTGGATGGGCTACAGAAGCAGAAGACCCCTCCAGGTACCACTACTGTCAGCTAATAACAGGAAACTGAGGCTGCAGTGGGCACAGGCTCACCAAAACTGGACAGTAGACGATTGGAAAAACATCGCCTGGTCTGACAAATCTGGATTTCTGCTGAGGTACACAAATGGTAGGCCCACTGCTGCCTCATTTTTCTGTTCTTAACTGACAGAAGTGGAACCCAATGTAGTCTTCTGTTGTTGTAGCCCATTCGCCTCAATGTTAGGGCTGGATGATTAATTTATGTATTTTTTCAATTATTTTTATTTTTATTTTTCACATTTTTTCGATTATGAAAACAAGATAATCGAGATAAAACGATTACTGTGCCACATTCCATTTCGCAATGAAACACCCGGCATCTTTAAAGCATCCTTTATTAAAGTTCAAATAATAAGGAAGCGAGTTATGAAAATAAGCTCAGAACTGGCATTTCTCTGTGCGGCCAGCGCCGCATCTATGAGTTGCGTGAAGTGACTGGGGAAGAGACTGAATCTTGTTCCGGCTGATGCACACTCTGGCGCGGGGACACTCATCACTTTGCTGCAGCTAGATTATAACGTGATGGCTCGCGACGTAGTGAATCTTTATTTTTTTCATAACCTTTGCCCCTGAATTTCTGCTAAAACAATAATGACTCTTCCTAATTTATCTTTAGTCTGTTTGAGACATTTGAATTGTAGATGCTTACTTATCAATGTAATGACTCCCCTGCTCTTACTTGAGCCAGCACTAAAGAAAACATGTCCACCCCATATCTTCCCAAATTTTTCAGCTTCCAGCGGGGAAAGATGCATTTCTTGAAGAAACACTATATCATATTTCTTACATTTGCGATTAACATTTTTATTGATTTTTCAAAGCAAAGAAAAACAAAACATATATACAATGAATCAACATTAACTCCCACTACTTCCCCTCCCCAATCAAGAACCCCACCCGACCCCAAATGAACATCCCAGTAGTCTTACATAAGTACACACATAAACAGAGAATAAAATAATAAATAAATAAATAAATAATAATAACAATAATAATAATAATAATAATAATATATATATATATATATATATATATATATATATATATATATATACATACATACATACACATACATACACACACACACACACACACACACACTATATATATATATATATATATATATATATATATATATATATATATATATATAAATATATATACACATATATATATGTGATTTAACTTCTCTAATTAGTTTGATGGAAAGGCTTTGCAATGGCAAAATAGGGGCAAGAAGTTCTTATTCAATGCAGAACCAGGGAGGGTCTCTTTCAGGTGGAAGCGACCAATGAGCCAAATGTCTGAGACCGAATGCATAATAATAAAACTAAATCTTGGGGAGGCCTAGCCCACTTTTGTCAATCGGCCTATGTAACTTATTGAAATGAAATCTGGGGCGCTTACCACTCCAAATGAAAGACTTCGCTATGCTCTCAAATTGCTTGAAATAAGAGAGGGGGACATCTACCGGGAGAGACTATAGCAAGTAGTTAAATTATGGAATACAATTCATTTTAATAACATTAACCTTCCCAATCATCGATAAATGTAATGAAGCCCACCTGTCTACATCGCTCGAAAAGATTTTTATTAAAGGGTCAAAATTAACTCTGACTAAATCAGACAAATTTGTTGGCAATAAAATGCCCAAATACTTAATGCCCTGTTTGGGCCACTGGAAGGCGCCTGGCTGGAAGGCCGTTACCGGACAGAATGCAGTCAGAGCCAAAGCTTCGGATTTAGATCAATTGACTTTGTATCCTGAGAACTTTGAAAAGGAATTAATAATTCTGTGGAGGCAAGGCATAGATCTAGTAGGGTCAGAGAAGAAGAATAAAATATCATCTGCGTAAAGCAAAAGCTTATGCGCCACACCTCCTGCAATCACCCCTGGAAAATCATCCTCCTTTCTTATCGCGGCTGATAATGGTTCCAGGGCAAGACAGAACAATAGTGGGGAAAGAGGGCAACCCTGCCGGGTGCCCCTATCCAGAATAAAATAATCTGAAATTAATCAATTTGTTTGTACCTCCGCTACAGGGTGTCTATAAAGTAACTTAATCCATCCAATAAAAGTATTTCCGAACCCATATATTTCTAAAATCTTAAAAAGATAATCCCATTCTACCATATCAAACGCCTTTTCGGCGTCAAGTGAGATGGCAGCGACCGGAGTCTGATCATTCGCCACTGACCACATGATATTGATGAAACGCCTAATATTATCAGAAGAGCTACGGCCCTGAATAAACCCCACCTGATCTATATGTATAAGAGATGTCATAACTTTAATTAATCGGTTAGCCAGACTTTTTGACAAAAAATTTTACATCTAGCTGGATCAGAGAAATAGGACGGTAACATTTACACTCACTTGGATCTTTGTCCTTTTTAAGAATCAGATTGATCCGGGCTTGTGTCATGGTTGGGGGAAGCTTTCCATTCTTTAATGATTCCGTATAAACTTCTAACAAAAGTGGAGCCAATTCTGTAGCATAACATCTAGAAAATTAAGCCATGCCTGTGTGTAAGACATTTATTACCTCGTCAAGCTCCTCCAAGGTTATCTCCAATTTTTTTGCTTAGTCATCAATTTAGGGAGTTCTAATGGTTCCACAAATTTTCGAATATCTTCATCAGTAGACGAAGACGTGGAACTATAGAGATCAAGATAGAATTCTTTAAAAGCATTATTAATATCAATGGCCGAGGTAAAAACGTCACCACCAGCAGATTTCACTGAGGGAATGGTAGAAAAAGACTCTCTCTGCTTTATATATCTATCCAAAAGCTTCCCTGCTTTGTCCCCTGACTCAAAGTATGACTGTCTTGCCCTGAACAACCAAAACTCCACTTTCCGTGACAAAATAGTATTATATCTGTATTTCAGTCGGGTCAATTCTTTGAGACCATCAGACGACATTCGGCACTTCAGCTCTGCCTCGGCACTTTTAATATTTCCTTCCAACTCCACGAGTTCTTGTGCTTTGGATTTTTTGGTGAATGAGGCATAATGTATGATCCGACCCCTAAGAACTGCCTTAAGTGCCTCCCAAGCCACATCCACAAAGAATACTGAGGACCAGTTGGTCTCCATATAAACACTGATTTCAGTCTTTAACATTTGTTGGAAATCAGGATTTTGCAAAAGGGATACATTAAAGCGCCAACTATATGATTTCTTTTTCTCTGTATGTGGCAACATCTTTAAGTTCACCAGGGCATTTCCAATTGAGCAATCAACAACAGATGAAATGAGGGACTTAGATATAAAAAAAATAAAAAAATATATTCTAGAGTAAATCTTATGAACTGATGAAAAAAATGTATAATCCCTACCAGATGGGTTCAAAAGTCGCCAGATATCTGCAAGACCAAGATTTTTGCACATCCTGTGAAGCATCAATGTTGCTCTAGGGGGCTTGCACACTTTTGCTTCACTATGATCAAGGACTGAGTCCATCAAAAGATTAAAGTCTCCTCCCAATATTATATCATGAGGGGTGCCAGCGGCTTGCAACATCCCATCAAGATCTATAAAAAAGCCCTGATCATCAGTGTTAGGTGCGTAAATATTATCTAAAATCAGCCTTTGCCCCTGAATTTCTCCTAAAACAACAATGACTCTTCCTAATGTATCTTTAATATGTTTGACATTTGAATTGTAGATGCTTATTTATCATTGTAATGACTCCCCTGCTCTTACTTAAACCAGCACTAAAGAAAACATGTGCACCCCATATCTTACCAAATTTTTCAGCTTCTTGCGGGGAGAGATTTGTCTCTTGAAGAAACACTATATCATATTTCTTACGTTTAAGAAAAGTAATAACCTTCCTTCTTTTTATGGGGTGCCCCAACCCATTCACATTCCATGTGGAGAGAGACAACTTATTCATATTAACATTTGACATATTGATATAATAAAAATAAAAAAATGTGTGTGTCAAAAACAAGATTACACAGACCACATTACCCATTAATGCAACAATCAAACCCCAAACTTCCCCCTGAACAAAACAAACAGAAAAAAGAAAAACATGCGCATTAACCCCGCGCACGACAGCGCCAACCGGCGTCTATCCCTCAAAACTCAAAGAGTCCATGTACGCCTACGAGAACCCCCGCAACAACTTTGCCATCGGATTATTGAAGTCCGGTGTTTCTGCACAAATTTTGTGAGGCAAAATTACATAACAGAAAATACTTTGTAAAACAGACCCCAGCCAACAGGCAGAATAACAGAAAAAACATGTAGATTCATTCACAGAACTGTCTTGAAGGTGTGTTCCTCCACAAAATAAACTCCAGCTGATATAAAGCCGTTCAGTTTCCTCAAGACAAACAATTGTTCAGTGAGCCGGCTGTTATGAGTGCAGCAGATGAGGTAATCATTCTACTGTCCCTTAAAAATACTCCACAAAAACAAACTCCAGCCAACAGGAGGCATAAGCACAAAGAACGAACAGATTTATCCACAACTGTCCCGAAGTAGTGTAATTCCACAAAACAAGCTCCAGCCGCTAGGTGGAGCCAGCATGAAAAACAAAACCGGCATCCTGGTTCCTCGGATGATCAATAGCCAAACTAACTCGAAGGCCACGCAAAAAAAACAAAAAAACACCATAACTTACTCAGCCAGTCAACTTTATAAAAGACGTCCTTTATGTGAGCACACAAGTGTATAGATATTTTGCGGTCATCCATAGTGTCCATTCTCGATCTGGCCGGGAACTTCAGTGTAAAAAAAATCTTCCGTCAATGCAAAAGTTTCTTGGAGTCATGCCATAAAACAAACTCCAGCCGCTAGACAGAGACAACGCAAAAAGAAACAAAAATGGCACCCAGCTTTCTCAGATAATAGAGTTCCTCAACCGCGAGGCAGTCCGCTAATATAAGAAACATCAAATGGCCTACTCCAATGTATTTATAGAGGAGAGTGCCTGTTTTGGACATGTAAATACTTTGCGACCATTCTTCGTTTCTATTCTCAGTTTGGCCGGGAACATCAATGCAAAAGCGATCTTCTGTTGGTGTAAGAGTTTCTTGCATTCCCTGAACCGATTGTGTTTCTCTCTTGTCGAATTCGCAAAGTCCGGGAACAAGAAAATATTATGGTTCTTCCAAGAAAGCTTCCCTTTACTCCTCACCTGGCACAACAAGAGATCTTTATCAGATGATTTCAGAAATTTGGCCAGAATCGATCGGGGCCTGTCTTCCTCAGCAGATCTTTGAGCCGGGACCCTGTGAGCTCGCTCGATTTCCAGTTTATGGCCTGTTATGTCGAGCAGACTCGGGAAGAGCTTGTCCAGGAATTTCACCATATCTCTGCCCTCATCATGCTCAGGAGTTCCAACAATTCGTATGTTATTCCTTCGGCTCATATTTTCGAAATATTCCAGTTTTTCCAAAATTAATTCCAAATCTGTTTTGGACGCAGGTGGATTAGCGGATAATTCCCTTTCCGATGACTCAAGATAATCGATTCGTTTATCAACTTCTGTCACTCTTGTAACCAACTCAGAGAATTTTGTTTCCATCGCCGTAATCGATCGACGTATTACAGTGAGATCCTCCAAGTCAGCAACAACCTTCGTCAGCATCACCGAGATGTTGGACAACTGACGCTGAATTTCATCTCCCAACGCGCCATCCAAATCGAGTCCTCGGCTTGCAGTCCCGTCAGAGGCCTCAGCTTGAACACGTAAGTGTCTTTTAATGTCTCCAGAGTCTGAGGATTTTGACTTCTTTGCCATGTTTATCTCAAAGAGCAAGTATGTAACTGAGTGTATCGAATCTCACCGGATTATAACATGAAAATAATTAAAAAACTAGCAAAGTTCGCAGAGCTCGTGTCTCACACGTCTGCTTCTTGCATGGCATCACGTGAACCCCCGTGTGTATGTATTTAAAGTATATGTTTTATTGTTTTTTATTTGTTGTGTGAAACCACATACTGATAAATTGTGTAAAGTAGTCTTTGATTGTCTTATATAAATGACAATTCAAGGCATATAATTGTAAGATGGTTTTAGTAGTAGCTATTAAAGGGATAGTTCACCCTCATGAAATCCCAGGTGTGTATTGCTTTCTTTCTTCTGCAGAACACATTTAAAGAAAAATATCTTAGCTCAGTAGGTCCTTAAAATGCATGTGGATGGCAGCAGAATGCACGTTCACAAAAGTGCTGAGTTCCCACGGTCTCTCGTGTGACGTATTCGCATTGCATGTTACGGACGTAATCTCACGTTCTTCTCTCGGTTGAGACATCCAGGATAAGCACACAAATGCACCATTGTGAGTAAACAAACAGATACAAATACAGATCTAAACCAAAACTGACAAAGCTTCTGTACAGCGTTCCTCCTCCTCACTTGTAAACAGTGCTGCTCTTCCGGCTGTGACGCACATGCGTCAGTTCTCGCGTGTTTCAAATGCCAATGCGATTACGTCACACGCACATACTGCTGCTGACTGGAAACATGATTTAGAGTTTAAAAGTACTTAAATATTGATATTTTCGCACCAAAAGCGATCATGTTGCTTTAAATGACATTAATTTAACCGCTGGAGTCATATCAATGACGTTTATACTGACTGTCTGTGATTTTTGGAGTTTCAAAAGTCTGATTACCATCCACTTGCATTTTAAGGACCTGCTGAGCTGAGATATTTTTCTAATTTTCTTCAAATGTGTTCTGGTTAAAAAAGTCATACACACCTGGGACATCATGAGGGTGAGTAAATAATGAGAGAATTTTAATTTTTGGGTGAACTATCCCTTTAATGTTTCACACAGGTTTATAGAAAAAAAAGTGTTTTTGTTTTTTTATTATTGAGTGTTAAGCAGTGTATTGAGAAACAAAGTAGAAAGAAATAGCTTTCATATTTTACTGTAATTATGGATGACACAATTTTACAGTTAAACATTTTAATGTGCAAAGTATTGAAAATCAAAATGAGTAAAAATAATTCACTTTTACAATTAATTTCACACAATAAAACATTGTAAAAAAACAATTTACATACATATTGTCAACAAAACAATACATTTCTAACAACCAGTAGTGTAATGGAGAATGAAAAGATGGGTAAACTATAATTATTATTTTAAGTTTGCTATAACAGACACCACAACCAACAACAATCAGACTTGTGAGTGTAACTACAAAAACAGCTGTTGCAAATGGGACTAACATCTTTAAGTCTGCGAGTGCCCCACCATGCAACCAAAAGTCTTACACACACTCGCAGTCTTCACATCTAGTTGCACGCAATGGCCAAACACTGAAAATATGTAAGACAAGTGGAAGTAGGCAAGTCCAAATCTCAGAAATGACAAGCACCTACAATTTAACCAATCCTCTCAAACTTAAGACACACCCACTAGTCTCCTCCCACAGCACAATCTTCATTGGTTTAAATTGTGTCAGCACTGTTCAGTACAGCATACAGCAGATATTCATATGTTCTGATTCTCTCTTTTCTCAGGCACGCCTGGCTGTGCTGCGTATCTGCACTGAGCGTGTTTCTCTTCATCAGGGTGTGTGTTTGCAGGATCTGGCTGCTTGAACTAACTCTTCTCTGGAGCCGATCTTGAAAACCTGTGCAAAGGGGTAAAACACTAAAATCGACCATATTGAACTAAATAGTTCCTCTGCCGTTTTATATCAGACTGATAATATTTCTCTGTGTCTGTTTCAGGCTGCTCTTTTGGCCTTGCGTGAAGATGGTGTCACCGTTTCCTTTGTGGAGCAGAAGTACTTCCTGAAAGCTCTTCAGAGTTTGACTCCTTCACTGAGTAGTGAACAACAGAAGCAAAACATACACTCAACTCTCTATTAAAAATTTGATATTGTATATTTATGGAATACAATTTTTTTATCATTTGTGTTGTGCATTCTTTTTTCATTCTTAATATTACAGCAGTTTTATTCCTTTTAATGGACCTTTAGTCGGATGCAAAAGTTTACATGTTTTGTTGATTTTCCAAGTAAAAAAAAAAGACAAAACAATCTTTTCAGTGAACACACACAAACTAGACATAATTCTGCAAAATGTTGTGCACATTTATTATTTATTTGCTTAATTTAACATATGAAAAAACAAAACAGTAAATGTGGCAGGTGCAAGTTTGGACACCCTTTCAGTCTTCTAGCTTCTAGCGTTCCTTATAGCCTACTAACAGTGTCTCTATTCTTCTTTTAGGACTTTTTCCCCACTCTTCCTTACAGAATAATTCTAGTTCAGCAATATTCTTAGGACATCTCACATGAACTGCTTGATTGAGATCTACCCATAGATTAAGATTTCATCTGTTAAACTGAGCAAATAACAATTTGCATAAATATGTCTAAGTTTAAGTGTGTTCACTGGAAAGATTGTGTTGGGTTTTTTTTACTTGGAAAGTCAACAAAACATGTAAATTGGCCTGGGGTGCCAAATTTTTGCATACTACTGTATGTTAAAGTATTAAAGAGGTCATACTGAACCGTCTCATGAGGAAAACAAACTTACATTTAAAACTTAAAACATCCTCCCTGCTCTAATATGAGCACTGAGTTTGGAAGGCATTCTTCTCTTTAAATTTGCTTTGGAATTGGAACAACATACTGTATGGTGAAACGCACTGTATAAATAAATTTAAATGAAAAATTAAAATGATCTGGACCTAAATGAAGTGAATAAAAATCATAATGTCTCATATGGCCCTTTTAAAGAAAATCACTTCTATGACACCATCAGCTTACCATAACAAACATAACTTTGAGAGTTATTTGACACTGTTTTGCATACATGTACACAGACATGTATCATTTTACTATATATAAACACAACAATAGTCTCTTATGTTTTTCCAGGCACATTCCCCACATCACACACACAACACTTTCCACAAATAGGGTACAAAATAGTGCCAGTAAATAGAGCAAGTGAAAGGAGGTGCTTCACCTTTAGAAAAAGACATTTCATCTACTTTTTATGCTAGGTTAATTTTATGTCAACATATATAATAGGTCTCGCTACAAAAAAAAAAAAAAAAAAAAACCATGGCATATTTTTGCATCTAATGTTTTTTAAATAATTAAAAGAGACATCAAAATGTACCCTATTTGTGTAATGTGCCGTAAAAATAATACACAAATAAAAAATAAATATGTCTCACAACAGTATATACAGTAGTATAGCTCTGGGAATTCCGATTCATTTTAATGAATCGTTCGAATGGCCGATTCGTTTCAACAAGCCAGATTAAAAAAAAACGATGTAAGACCGAGTCCTCGCTCGGCATTTTGTGTTTCATTTTTGTAGTTCAATTGCTGTTTATCTCCATGTTTTCACTGTTTTAATAAATTATATAGATTACATTAGTTCTTTATTTTTCCAACAAGATTATTAAGAACATCATGTGTTTCCCATCATAATAACAGCGCTAATTATTAATACTATTAATTATTTATAATATTGTTAACAATATCCCAGCTCACAGTTTTACATCTTTTGCCGTCGAGTGAAACATTTTTCGAATCGTTTGTATCGAGTGAATAAAATGAATCGAATCAGAAGGACGATTCGTCATTCGGACATCATATTCCTCGTGCCGCTCTCGTTGAGTCCAGCAGGGGGCGCGCACAGCACAGAGCTGTTTACATAGTTTCAGTATCAAGGTGAAGCGCATGATGTTGTAAATACTGTATGTCATGAACTGATGCGCCTGTGTGTACGTGCCAATAAACGCGTTTCGGTGTGTTATATGCGCGCACAGTCGAATGATGCTGCATCTTCAACTCAGCTTCATCACAGGTCGCTTCACTCTCATCGTGTTTGATTCATTCAACTTTTGGTTCTCAATACAGGCACTAGAGCTTCATTACACTTGATTGTAAACGATACATTGAGGATTTTGTTTTCTATAGGAAAGCTCATAGCAGCTGAAAGATGTCTGGTGGATTTCTACAAATGCTTAAGAAGAGGAAGGAGGTGAAGATCACTTCAACAACAGTCTACACTGCAGTGGATTATTATTGTATTTGTTTCACATCCTCATTATTAATATATTTTTCATCTTTCTAGTTGATTCCTTTGATTGGGTTTGTTGGTTGTGCTGCATTTGGAGCAGCAACAGCCTCAATTTACTTTTTATTCACCAAACCTGATGTCATGTAAGTAAATGAGATCTTTATTACAGACTAAAATGTCCATTATTATTATTGTTGTTGTTGTTGTTGTTATTGGCTATAAACTGTTTACAAAAAAAAAAAAAAAGAGTTAAAATGTTTATATCTGTCAAAGTTAAGTAAATCATGTTGATTCCTTGCCTAATTAAAATGTGTAAGACATGTATATGGGTGTTTACTAGTGAGTTTGGGTATGCTTAATATAATGTTTATTTACTACTATAGTTTAAACAAGACCAGAAACCCAGAGCCCTGGGAGAGGCTCGACCCGTCAAAACCACAGAAGGTAAAAGATTCACAAAAATCCAATCCACTTTAAAGTCTCAAAGGAATTGCTCACTGCAATATGAAAACCCTCTCATCATTTACTCACCCTCATGCCATCTCAGATGTGTATGACTTTCTTTCTTCTGCTGAACTCATTTGAAGATTTTTAGAAGAATATTTCTGCTCTGTAGGTCCATACAATGCAAATGAATGGTGACCAAAACTTTGACGCTCCAAAAAGCACAAAGACAGCATAAAAGTAATTCATAAGACTCCAGTGGTTAAATCCATATCTTCTGAAGCGATCCAGTTGGTTTTGGGTGAGAACAGACCAAAATATAACTCCTTTTTTACTGTATATTCACTGTATATTGACAGCAGTCTCCTTGGCGATCATGATTTAAAGCTCGATTACACGTCCTAAAGAGGCATCTAGCACTCTGAGCATTCGTCAAGCACTAGCTAGAAATCATGATCATGCCAAGAAACAGCAATGACAAGATGTACAGTGTTCTCACACAGAACCAACTGGATTGCTTCTGAAGACATTGATTAAGCCATTGTAGTCATATGAATTACTTTAATATTGCCTTTATGTGCTTTTTGGCGATTCAAAAGTTCTGGTCACCATTCACTTGCATTGTATGGATCAACAGATCTGAGATCTTCTTCTAAAAATCTTACTTTGTGTTCTGCAGAAGAAAAAAAGTCATAAACATCTGGGATGACATGAGGGTGAGTAAATGATGAGAGAATTTTCATTTTTGGGTGAACTGTCCCTTTGGAGTAATATGACGTTCAGTATGTTTTTCAAGCACACTGGGCTGATGGATCAGATCAGTTGTGACATCACTGAGATAACCCTAACCCCAAACCCTAACCTGCAACCTTCATATTGCCAGCCCAGATCCTAAACCATTACACTGCAACACTCACATCTATTCCATCATGCTTTGCATTGCTTATTAAATATTAAAAGTGCATGTTTAGTTCCATCCGGCTGCTTAAATGCCTCTGTTGTTTATCTTTTCAGCTTATAACTATTAACCAGGAGTGGAAACCAGTGGAGGAACTTGAGCTAGTGAAAAAACTGACAAAATGACACCATCTCTTCCTCTGAATGTTCATGCTGATTAAATCAGGGTCTCAGTTCTTTTATGAAAGAACTATCAAACTGAATATATCTGTGAATGTATCCATGTATTTTTGCATATAGTTTCTACACTGTTAAAGAACAGCTAATGAGTGTCGCACTGATAACCTGTATTGTTGCTGTTACTGTCAAAATCAACTGTCCTGTTGTTACTGAAATCACCTGTTCACTGGACTAAGACCTGCAAATTCATAAAACAAAAGGTGTTTAATAAAAATTAAATTGTGTTGATTTTTTTGTACATACGTCTTTTCTCTTCTTGTCAACAAACACTTTTCCTCATTCCTCACAAACACACACACTCGCTAACACGCTCATACACTCGCTGTTTTTCTCTGAGCTGTTTCCTTTAGTTAGAAGAACAATAACAGAATAAATCAAACCTGTCAACAGTATGAGTCATCATCACTGATGTGATTACAGAGGAAATCGAGCAGTGCATGTCTGCTGAGGTCATTGTCTCTGAATGTTTCTGCTCCTCCTCGTTATGATGATGCTCAGATTTGTCCCGTTAATGTTTTTTCAGTTTAAGCACAAACACAGATGTTTGAATCTCTCATTAAACACAAATAAAGCAGTTTAATTAATATTAATACAGTCTCTTTTCACTGTGCTGGAGTTTAAATGTTCACCTCCAGAAGAACCCAGTTTAATTCACTTAATCACATCAGTTTAATTCAGAACAATCACAAAGAAGCTGATGGTTTCATGTGATTGTCTGTATATGTGATTACTGCAGCTCAGCACTTTCATCTACAATCATTATGCATCCAACAACTTTCTATGACTGTTGCTGTAGATACATTCACACATTCAACATCATCTGAAACTTCCTCCTTCACATAAACACACACCCTCCACAAGAAACCCCCTTTATCATTTTTATGTACTTTCCCATCAGATCACATTCTACAACCACACGACTGTTAATTATGTAACAAGAATGAGGTGAATAAAACTTTGGACTTCTCAGTCGTCTGCTGTGGGTGTGTCTCTGTTCATGTGTGTGTACGTGACAAAGTATTACATGGTGATGCCGCCAGTCATGTGACTGAATGTGCAGTTCATAATCACAGTTCCTTATGAGATGACAAGAACAAATGAACACTTGAAAAATGACAGACCACGAGCACTTTTAAGAAACCTGCATTTATAAACTAGTTTTAGACAGTGCAATCATGCAACAAACATTTTTGTTAAAGTTCACAGTGAATTGAAACTTAAATCATCAGCCTGCTCGATTTCGGTGTCAGTTCTTGTGTGACATCACTTTCCGCTGACAGTGTTAGTAAGTGACTAAAATCCCCCTCCAGTGTCATTGCTGTCCTTGAAACAGGACTGAACTTTCAACTGCATGTAAGCCACCTTCTATAAAAGATGATTGCCAAGCAACTGCAGCTCTGCTGAATTCACACATTTGTCACTTTGACTGCAGCACATCTTACTGTGATATAATCCATTTACAGTCATTAAACAGACCATAATCCAGATTACAAAATATATAATCACTAAGTATGAAAAACAGTTATACAGTGAGGCTTGACTTAAACACCACTAATGATTGCTGTCCTACTTCCCTATCTCCCAAAGTCCTGCATTGTTCGAGAAGGGTACAGCTGCAGGCAGAGCTCCAAAAAGGGGCGGGAGCTCCAAACCACCAGCAAAGATACAGAGAGCCCCATACCTAACCTAACCATGTGTGGAAGTGTCACCCCCTTTTGGACCCGGCCCAACCCCTTTTTAGAGTAACTCTGGTCCCTTCTTGAATAATCCCGCCCTCTTTTGGAGATTCCACCCCCATTTGGAGATCTCCACCAGAAGCTACCTACAACGAACAAATGCGCCACCTTGTGGTGCGGGTGTGTAATGAAATCTGCACCAACATGAATACAGAATGCAGATGTTTAAAATCTATTTATTATAAGTTATCAAGCGCTTCAGTGTAAATAAATCAAATAAAGCATTCACATGCCCTCAGGCACACAGACCCACATAAAACAAAACAAATACTGCAAACATAAAGAAATGTGATCATTAGCTTTCACGTTACTGTGAGATTTAGTTCCAATAATCAAAAAGAAAAAAAAACCAAACAAACAAAAAGGCTATAAAATAACAAATAGGCTTAACACTGATGAAACTCATTATTGATATTTAAATAATTTTATATTCAATCTGTAGCTTTTGTTGTTGGCACTCAAATATCTGAAGAAAATTATTCTAAATGCATGAAATACAAAAAAATAAAAAATAAAAATTTCCCGTGAATGCTGTGTGAAAACTACAGTCAGTTTGGTCAAACTATTTTTGTCACTTGTTGATTATTTGCAAACATACTTAATATTTATTGTCTAGTCATGAAAAGTAACTCAACTGCAGGCCATGTCAGTCCAGAAATAAGAGAACGCGCACACTCACAGGGAAAACACATGCACATGGAGGGTTTGGATTATTTTACCTGTAAAAAAACATATGCAGATCATATTTCACCCTTAAAATCAAAAGAAAGAGATAAGAAATCTCCCCCAAAATTCTCATTATTATTTAAATTGTTGTATTTTTTGTCAATAAAATATTGGTGCATCACGGTTGCATTTGCTGTACTGCCTTTAATTTATGACGATTTTAATAAAAATTTGATTCACCGCTGACAATAATGAAAATTAAAAAAAAAAAATTAAAATACGCAAAACATCCGGATTCATTCCTGTAATGACAAATATTTAATTTAATTAGTGTAATGGGAATTTGCTTAATTAAATTGCCATGAAAACAATGGTCCTAAAAATAGGCTTCATTTTGTTTGTGCCAAATATAATTTCTCATTTTGTCCTTTTCATTTTAAGGTTGAATATGACCTGGACATGTTCTTCATTAGATTCACCCAGAACCCCCCACACATGAGACATCAGAACACACGCTCCAGCTGTTAGTGTTCCTCAGTGACAGACAGAATCATAAAACTAAACAAAAACAAACTGGGTCTGTTTCTCGTGTTTGGAGGCTTGTATTAAAGGCGTATCAAAAATGAGGTCAATATTCATTATAGAAAAAGCTGCTAGACAATCATTTAAAACCCTGCCGGGTTGACATGTCAGTTTACACACTCTCTCTCTCTTTCATCCTGTATGGATGTGTCTGTGTGCGAGAGAGAGAGAGAGACACACAACTTTACTGTTTTCAGGCACTCTGTGCGAGACAGTGTGTGCAGGACTGTGGCGCCCCCTGTGTCTGCATCTGCAGCTGCACCGTGCAGTGCGTCACCCCGTGTGACTTCATCAGCAGGCGCCTCGCATTCGACTGCACTTCCTCCCAGTTACCCACAATCCCTGGTGCTGAACACACAACAGAGACAGATGTACAAACATCAGCCAACTTCACAACCTGAACAACAGACAATAGCTCTGGAGTCACTCTGCTCTGTGTTGTCACGCACTGTGTGAATGAGCAGTTGTTTTTTATACTGTAATAATACTGTAATGTGTCCAAATAACATGCATCAAACACAGCAAAACTGGGCATGCACTGCACATTTCTGTTATTATAATATATTAATATTCAGTCAAACTTAAATTATAGCTTACAATCCATTTCTTTGAGCCTATAACAAGGACTGCGTTGGGAAATAATCTGTGTGCATTAGCTGCTCTTTCTTCTCTGAACATACAAGACTCTAGTGGCTCTAAATGATTTTAGGACTCAAGTGAAAGACTTTATTAACAGGTGTTTTGGTCAGTGACAGTGTTTTAATATATAGGGAGTAGGGATGCTCCGATCAATCGGCCACGATCGGTATCGGCTGATATTCACATCTTATGACTCGATTAGTGATCTGTAATTTGGTCGATCGCATGAACCATTCGCTCATGTTGCAGAAGACGCGTGGCTCCTTTAAGACTTCAGCAGCACTGTTATGGCATCCCAGAGTGTGAGGAACACTGACATAGTGTTGTAAGACAAAAAACTTGATTCAGCAGTTAAGAACGATGCAGTGGGACAGGTATGGTAATGAGGCATGTTCCCTCCATTAAAGTTCAAGTAGCAACAAGTGAAAAATTAACTATTAATACAATCATCCAACTAAATGAAAAGGTAGGGAAGGAATTTATCAATATAATAATTCTTTATACAATATTAAGATACCATAATATAATGTATTAAATATAATGTATTAAATATAATAACAACAATTATATGAAATAATGACAATGAATTAATAACCAAAAATGTCACATTAAGTTTAATTGCACCTATGGGTTATCAGTTTGTCTTCAGTTTGACACTAAGCTTCATTTTTTTATAGGGCTGTCTATCTTAATATAGATAATATAGATAACAAGCCTATACTTGTTTTAAAGTCTTATTAAAATAGCTTTTTTAATAAGCCTTTTAAACTTTTAAACTTTTTTTGTCAGCAAAAATTGGAAAAGTGATATTACTGGGAAGAGAAAAATGTAATTAATATTGACAGTGTGCAGAAAGCTTACATAGAGCCAGTTATGACAGAGATCTTAATAAAAGGTGAAATGATCAGTATCGGCCGATCAGGTGACAAGAATCAGAGCATCTCTAAGTAGAGCAGGGAGTAACATTTGTTATTTTTATATGTCCCTTGTTGTATGTTTGACATGTTTATTATTGTTGTAACACTTTTTGCTGCCAGAACTCTCTCAAAAATAAGATTTTAATCTCAGGGACTAACACAGTAAATTAGGTTTAATAATAAGCTCTAATTCCAGTATATATCGGAGCTTATGAAGCTAATAATGTATATAAATGACAAAGGAAAGAGAAGGTTTGAAGGTTTAGTGTCTCACCGAGCTGCAAGTGAACAATCGCTGCGGTTTTATCAGCTGTCAGAGCCCAGAGCTTGAGTTCCTCCACACGCTCCACGTGCTGCAGCTTCAGCAGGTCAGCTCTGATACATGACACATCCACATGACGTGGCACGCCTACACACGCATTAACAAACAATTTAGCTGATGACACTGGACGCATTCAGCAGAGACAGATAGTTCGCCCAAAATCGATATTTATCTCATCATTTACTCACCCTCATGTCATTTGACTTTCTCTCTTCCGCAGAATACAAAGATATTTTAATGGAGATAAGATGTCTGTTTGTCCACACAATGCAAGTGGATGGTGACCAAAAACTTTGAAGGTCCAGAAAGCACATAAAGCCAGCAAAAATTAATCCATACAATTTTAGTGGTTTAATCCATGTCTTCTGAAGTGATCCAATCGGATTTTGGGTGAGGACAGACTAAAATGTAACTCCTTTAATGCTATAAATCTTGACATTAGCAGTCTCCTTGGCGTTCAAGATTTCAATCTCAATTACACTTCCTACAGCGCCGTCTAGTGCTCTGTGCATGTGTCATGCACTAGGTAGTGTAATCAAGCTTGAAATCACGATCGTGCCTAGAGACTGGAATGGTACATGTAGACGTAAGATGTACAGTGAAAAAAGTTATATTTTGGTCTGTTCTAACCCTAAACCAATCGTATTGCTTCAGAAGTCATGGATTCAACCACTGGAGTCTTATGTATTATCTTTATGCTGCCTTTTTGTCACTTTTGGAGCTTGAAAATTTGGTTTACCATTCACTTGCATTGTATGGAAAAACATTATATTGGATATTATACAGTGGATATTATAGCTCCATTAAAATATCTTCGTTTGTATTCTGCAGAAGAAAGAACATTCATATGAGTTTGAGAACACATGAGGGTGAGTAAATGATGAGAATTTTCATTTTTGGGTGAACTATTCTTTAAACTCTCTGTGTGAGTGAAAGACAGCCAGTGAGAGGCAGACAGACAAACAGGCAGAGAGAGACAGACAGACAGATAAAGAGAGACAGACAGGCAGGGAGGCAAGCAGGCTGACAGATTGACAGACAAAGAAAGATAGATAGATAGATAGACATACAGACAAACAAGGAGAGATAGAGAGACCGATGGACAGACAGACAGACAGGCAGGCAGATAGAGAGAGACAGACAGACAGAAAGACAAACATTCAGAGACAGACAGACAGGCAGACAGACAGAAAGACAAAGAGAGAGACAGACAGACAAAGAGAGACAGATGGGCAGACAGACAGGCAGACATTCAAAGACAGATGGACGGGCAGACCGACAGAGAGAGCAAGAGAGAGACAGGCAGGCAAATGGAAAGAAAGACAAAGAGAGAGACAGACAGACAAAGAGAGACAGATGGGCAGACAGACAGACAAACAGGTAAACAGACAGGCAGATAGCCAAAGAGAGACAAACAGATAGACAGACACACAGAAAGACACACAGACTCGGTGTCTTACCCTCCAGTAGAATTATTCCGGTGTCTCTGATGATCTGGAACGTGCTGAACAGCACCAGCACAGAGAACAGGTACGTACACACTGGATCTGCCAGCTTATACTCAGGCTGACACACACAGACACACATTATTAGCAACTCCATGGCAATGTTATTATGAATGTGAGTGTTTATGCTTGTTTTATAAAGTAAGTTTGAGATCTGAAACTTTTATAACTGACAGACCAACAGAGACTCAAAAATCAGCTCAACTTGGGGGCCTGGGTAGCTCAGTGAGTAAAGACGCTGACTACCACCCCTGGAGTTGCGAGTTAGAATCCAGGGAGTGCTGAGTGACATGTCTCCTAAGCAAACAAATTAGCCCGGTTGCTAGGGAGGGTAGAGTCACATGGGGTAACCTCCTCATGGTCGCTATAATGTGGTTCGCTCTCGGTGGGGTGCATGGCGAGTTGTGCGTGGATGCCGTGGAGAATAGCGAAGCCTCCACACACGCTATGTCTCCGCGGTAACGCGCTCAGCAAGCCACATGATAAGATGCGCAGATTGACGATCTCAGATGTGGAGGCAACTGAGATTTGTCCTCTGCCACCTGGATTGAGGCGAGTCACTACACCACTACGAGGACTTAGAGCACATTGGGAATTGGACATTCCAAATTGGGGAGAAAAAAAAAAATCAGCTCAACTTCTTGCTAGAATGACAGACAGTCTAAAGTGTTAAAGATCATCCGTGATCATGTGATCAGCTCTCCGCAGTCATACCTTAAACCTGACAATGTACGCGGCGATGAGAACGCCCACACTCTGAACGAGATCACCCAGAGCGTGGATGAAGGCCGCTCGCACTGCCAGGCTCCCATGACCCCGCTGACCTTGATCCTGACCTCGACCTGGTGACCCATGTGAGTGGGTGTGGCCATGAGAGTGAGAGTGAAGATGTCCTGTTTGGTTGAGGAGAAGCCCCATCCTACACAAACACAAAACACACAAGCAGATGTGAGCCCCTCTATTAGGTTTTATTTTCAAAATGCACATGTGCTTGTTAAGAGATATGCACATGTTGTGCGGGTGTGTGCGTGTGTTAGGGGTGTAATGGTTCTCGGTAAATAAAACGAACCGTACGGTTCGCCACCCATGGTTCGATAAGCATTGGCACAGCGGTTCACCTCAAGTTTATTGACGCATCTGGAGCACAAGGTTTTGCAAAGAAAATAAAGCATCCAACAGACACGCACAGTTACAACCTCCGCTAATGCACCTGAATGGATCTGTAAATGGATACACTCCACCTGTGTTTCACGTGGGTCAACTTGATGACATCACTGTTCTGCACGTGTTGTGTGTAGTTGAAAATGGCAAGTGGAGAAAACGAAACACTGATAGAGAAGCCCCCTGCGTTATTTAGGTCTCCTGTCTGGAAACATTTTCTTTTTGCAGTCAATTACAACAGTGATGGTCAAAAAACGTTTACAAAACAGGCACTGATTACAGACAACGCTCGATGCGAGTGCTGTATTCTAGGTGGTTAAATACGATTTTTTGATCACATTATTGCTTTTTTGTTTAAAGTGCAATTTGAATTAGAAATGTCTTTTGTTTATGTTTTTCGTGTTTCAATAAATCAAAATCAATAAAGCAAAAACATTCACCGACCCTCGGCGGGGGGGTTAACGATGCAATCGGATATCGTGATATTTTTTAAGACAATTATCGTTAAAATATTTTTAGATATCGCCCAGCCCTACGTTACACCCCTAGTGTGTGTGTGTGTGTGTGTGTGTGTGTGTGTGTTTGAGTGAGAGACAGAGAGAGAAAACATGCAGGACACGCAGAGGGACAGAATCAAACATGACGCTGAGCAGCTCTTATGGACTTTCAACCCCTTTACGACCTATAAAATCTCTGGCCAAGTCAAAGCCATAAAGACAGAGCTTTATAGTAAAACAAAATGTGTTTCTGTGTGCTGATATGAGCATCACTGCAGTGAGTTTTCATACAGTGATATCAGAAAAACACAGATCACAGAGATACGACATTCTCATGAGAAAAACCAAGAGGAGCTTCATAATGATCCAGAACAGTTTTAGAGAGTTCTTGAGTGATTACCAGCAGTCCTAGTCCTACAATGTCCGAGAGCACTTAACAGTGATTCTGGTGTGATAAACATCTGTTTTGGACGATTATAGAGTAGTTGTCAAATTGAGTTATGACGAGTAGTTAAAGGGGGCGTTCACACCAGTTCTTGCATTTTGTCTGCGCTTTTTTAACTGTTACTCCATTGTCAGATGGAGTCTTCGGCCACTGCATCGCATCTTACTGTTTTTATTAGCATCTTGTGACATGAGCACCATGTTTTATAGATAGTGTGTCAAGCTAAAAAAAAATGTAAACGCGTCTGCATGCAACTTTTAGAGCCCTGTGTTCTGCTCCATTTTGTCGTGCTTTATCCAAATGTTTAAGAATGCAAGAACATTTCCAGTGTGAACAGCCCCTTAGAGTGCTGTACAGATATTTCATTTGCTTGACAGATGCTTTCTAACTAAAGAGAAAGCTCATTTGTGGCAACAAGAACACAGCTGATCTAACTATCAATAGAAAAGATTAAATGTACCTCTTTAAATTAAGCATGCTATTTTCTCAGTAGTGAGTTTAGCAAGCATGTGTTTGTGTGCTTGTTTAAGCTGATGAACATTTCAGACTCACACCAGGTTGACAGCGACGCCCACCGCAGCAGTGATCAACATCACATCTCCATCTATTGTAAAATCCTGATGAATGGTTCTCTGTGCAGCTTCATTCACTAACACACCCGTCAAAATATAGATCAGCAACACACTGATACCTGCAGACAACACCTCTGAACAGACACACACAGGTATGACACACTGAAGTCCTGCATGATATCCTGTAACAAACAGTGAATGCCATTTCACAAGAAGGCAAGACGAGACAAGACGAGTTGTTTACCAAGCCGATGGAGCCCGAATGTGAATCTGTATGTTGGTGGTTTTGCAGACAGCCAGAGTGCCAGCAGTGACACTATAATCCCAATGAGATCTGTCAACATGTGCAGCGCATCCGTCATGATGGCCAGACTGTTTGCCACATACCCACCTGAAAGACAAACCATAGTTAAATAAAAGTAAAACTACAGAAAAAATTAAAATGAAAATCAAATAACAGGCAAACAACAAGCAAATGAAAGTCAAACAACCATCAAACACAAGTCAAACCACAGTCAAATGAAAGTCAAACTACAAGACAAAAGACAAACCATGGTTAAGCAAGTCAAACTACAGACAAAAAAAATTTCAAATAACAGGCAAATCCAAACAAGTCAAACGACAGACAAAACAAATTCAAATAACAGGCAAATCCAAACAAGTCAAACGACAGACAAGCCAAATTAATGTCAAAGTACAGACAAACAACCACCAAAGAAGTGAAACAATTGTTAAACAAGTCAAAATAGTCAAAGGAAAATCAAACTATAAACAACTATCAAACAAAAGTCAAACCAGTCGAATTAAAGTCAAACTACAGACACACAACTGTCAAGCGAAAGTCAAACCAGTTAACCAAGTCAAATAACAGGCAAACAAATGTCAAACCAGTCAAAAAGATTTCAAGCTACAATCAACCATCAAACGAAAGTCAAACCAGTTAAACAAAAGTCAAATGGAAGTCAAACCAGTCAAAATAAAGTCAAACTACAGACACACAACTATCAAATGAAAGTCAAACCACAGTTAACCAAAAGTCAAATAACAGACAAACAAAAGTCAAACCACATTCAAATAGAGGTCAAGCTACAGACAATCAACCCTCAAACGAAAGTTAAACCACAGTTAAACAAAAGTGAAGCGCAAGGCAAACAACAGCCAAACGAATGTCACACATTGTCTCTGAGGGGCATCTGCTTACCTATCAGCTCACCGACCATGAACAAGAAGTACAACAGCGCCGCAAAACCCAATTTCCTCATGACCCTCTTGCGTTTGTTGTGTTCTCTTGTTGTCCTGCAGCTCTCGCAGGGGTCTGTTGTCAAGGCTGGGCTCCCTAGACTCGACGATGAGCCCAGCAGGGAGTCGTCATCATCCACCACCACCGTGTTGACCGCCGAGCCATTGAGAGCTCCCACGGGGAGCTCATCCCCCTCTCCGGACACAACCACCTTTAGACGGTTGAACTTCGGCATGTCATTGTCGTCCAGTTCATCAGAGAAATCAAATGCGGCCGTGTCACTGAGATGCCAGCTGTCCGGCTGCCGGCGAAACGCTGACCTCACACGACCAATCAGATTTGAGCCAGACATCTCTGAGTATATATTCACTCACTGACAGTAAAATTCAGAATTCAGGAATATTCAGAGTAGCTGACTGTAGATCAGTCCATGTGTGCGGCGGCAGGATATTTGACAGCCGGTCTCTTGTGCTCCATAACTCCGGGTTACCTGTAACACAACAAACACTCTTTACACACATAAACAAGCATTGGGTAGAACTCAGAACTTAAGAATTTGCTCCCTTTTAATTAGTAAATTTGGACTGAATAGGCCACACCCTACAGGATGTTCAATTGAAACTTGTTTTGTGCCAAAACATAATTACATTTATTTGATTTGCACTATCTCTGCCTATTTATAACCTGTTAAGTAGAATACATCAGCAGCATTCACTATTTAATTTTTTATGTTTCTCTAAACTAAATTCAATTCCGTCAAAACAATGAGCCATCAACACAGACTTGAATCCAGCACCTCTTTATGTCCATCAGTTTATATCTCAATCTACTGATTCATACTGAAAAATGAAATGTATTATTAAAAACTACTTACAACAGTTATTTGAATTACAGTCCATTTTTTAATTCTACTTCCTTAAAATTCCTTAGAATTGCAATTCTGCTTCTTGTTTTCTACAAATTCAAGAATGGAATTTAAAAGGCCTTTTCAATTCGATTCTGAATGACGCACAATCCGGACACATACACACTTTATAATATTAAAATAATATTAAACGAGAGAGTGTCGTGTGTTCATTAACTTAATAACATCACAGTGTTGTCTCTTATAGAAAAGAACATATGTGATGTATAAATGTGTGAATTTTGTCACTCATGCTAGCAAGCTAACAGCTACTCTGTTAACACTAAACACCGAACATAAAAACACTTCTGCGGTATTAAATGAGCACAAACCTTCCTAAAGTTTGACGTTTGAGTGTTCCGTCCATTGCGGTGTGTTCAAGCAGATCTTAGAGTCACAGTCCGGCCGTGTGTGTTGTGAGTACGTGTTTCATGTTAGCGCGTCCACTCTGCGCTCATCCCAACACTGCTGCAGTACCGCCTGAAGGCCAGCAGGTGGCCATCCGTAGTTTCAAAAATCACGATGGGACTCGATGATGATCTTCGCTTTTGCCTCAAATATGTGAGGCACAACAGCTAAATAATAACTTTGTCAAAAGGGCATTATAAGAAAAATAATAAAATAATAATAGTAATACTTGTAATTGTAATAATAATTATTTAAATGAAAATTTCAATTAAATATTTATGCTAGTACATTTTCTCGATATGCCAAAAGGTTCATTTTGTACCCTGTTAACTAGGATTGTCCCGTATATAAAGATAAAATGATGTGTCTCGTATAGAATCAATACGGGACGCGAATTGTCCCGTATTTAAGCTGGTCAGATGGCGTCACGGTGAAATCGTTCCAGATCGCTAATTTAACATTGATATAAGTTGAAAAATGTGCCTATGGTGGGTAAAGGACCGTCCGAAAAGTCCACAAATGGTGCTAAAATTGTGGATTTTTTTTTTCTTTTTCTAAATAAATGTTCAATAAGATCAAGCAATGTATGAATACAAGTCATGAGTCTTAAAGACAAGTACAGGTGAAGGAAGAAAAAAAAATACGTATAAACCAACCAAAATGCATACATAAATAAGATAAAGGAGACAAAAAATCGAAAAGATAATATATATATATATATATATATATATATATATATATATATATATATATATATACATACATACATACATATATTTGTTACATATAAACGCTGTTTTTTTTTTTTTTTTTTTTTTTTTATATAAATCAGGGGTCAGGAAAGTTCTAATTTCAGCATATAAATTAACCCATAGTGTTAACCCAACATAGCGGAAGTACATTCAGAGTGGCCGCAGATCAGTTTTTAAAGCATCTTTGTCGCGCTTCCATCTGCGATCACATGATGACTGCGAGCTGCTGCTGCTGCTGCTCTGACACATGGAAACAGTTTAATTTATTATCACATTTATTATCGCACGACTGATTCAAGACGGTTTGTGTTTTATAAATCAACAGTGATCTGATGTGATGTGTGTGTTACTAATCAGTGATATACAGATGGATTATTGTAGATTCAGAGAGAAACTGATTGACTGTGTTTGTGTTTTACAGCTGCTGGTGAAACTGTAAAGAGTTGACGAGATGATGGACAGACGTGAAGAGGAAGAGGAGGAGAAAGAGGAAGCAGCGTCTCCAGAGAGAGGTGACGGTAAACAAGCTGTAAAACACATCGACTTCCTGTATTCATTTGTGATTAATTCATGGCTATTCATACTGTGGCTGCAGTATGCCTCATGTACACTGTGCACAGTGTGTACAGATTCTGTATGCATGGAAAACCTGGATGACCTACAACATTTGCCAAACTGTGCAGTATATAAAACAGCACACTGGGTGATATAGGCCTATATCATATACAGCATATAGTGATATAGAATTAGAGGTAGACCAGGTAATCAGTTTTACTGATTAATTTGACTGATAGTTGCTTTTTCATTATCGACAAAAATCTATGCAGATAGTAGTCGATAGTTTTTTTTTATTATTATTCCTCATCAATAAACCTCATCTGGTGAAATACAGTTGTGCTCAAAAGTTTGCATACCCTTGAAGAATTGGTAATATATGTACCATTTAAAAAAAAAAACATGAGTGAGCAGGCAAAACACATTTCTTTTATTTCTATGGGATTCATATTCAACTGTAGGTTATAACAGAATGGCACAATCATAAAACAAAACATGTTCAAAAGTCTGCACACCCTTATTCCTTAATACTATGTATTGCCCCCTTTAGCATCAATGAGAGCATGAGGTCTTTTGTAATAGTTGTCTATGAGGCCCCAAATTCTTGCAGGTGTTATAGCTGCCCATTCGTCTTGGCAAAATGCCTCCAGGTCATGCAAAGTCTTTGGTCATCTTGCATGAACCGCACGTTTGAGATCTCCCCAGAGTGGCTCGATGATATTAAGGTCAGGAGACTGTGATGGCCACTCCAGTACCTTCACCTTTTTCTGCTGTAACCACTGGAGGGTCAACTTGGCCTTGTGTTTAGGGTCATTGTCATGCTGGAAAGTCCAAGAGCGTCCCATGCACAGCTTTCATGCAGAAGAATGCAAATTGTCTGCCAGTATATTCTGATAACATGCTGCATTCATCTTGCCATCATTTTTCACAAGATTCCCCATGCCTTTAAAGCTCACACACCCCCAAAACGTCAGTGAGCCACCACCATGCTTCACAGTGGGGATGGTATTCTTTTCACTATAGGCCTTGTTGACCCCTCTCCAAACATAGCGCTTGTGATTGTGACCATAAAGCTCTATTTGGTCTCGTCACTCCAAATTACATTGTGCCAGAAGCTGTGAGGCGTGTCAAGGTGTTGTCAGGCATATTGTAACCGGGCTTTTTTGTGGCATTGGCTTCTTTTTGGCAACTCGACCATGCAGCTCATTTTTGTTCAAGTATCGTCGTATTGTGCTCCTTGAAACAATGACACCGTCTTTTTCCAGAGCAGCCTGTATTTCTCCTGAGGTTACCTGTGGGTTGAAAATATGACTGATCATGCAAAAAACTAAATAAAATTTAGTCTTTTATTTAAGGCTAAAATAAATTATTTGGGCTTCCATTTCCACACACCTGTGTGTGGGGCGGCGGCGTCACTGGCGGCCTGTCTTCCCAGGCCCGCGGCAAGTGTGAGGGGAAGGCAGGCCGGCATCTAGCCCGTCGGCGGAAACGTGAGCTGTTCACCTCCGGCGACTCATTACGGCGTCTGGGGGTCCAAAGAACGGGTCCGGCAGCACGTCCACTTGTCCAATCCCTCCCAGCTCTGGTCCTGGGCGTGTGAGGATGCCAGTTTGTGAACACATGGAGATTTGAAGCCGTGCGCACTGCGTTTTAAAGACAGCGGTGATGAAGCATTATTCACAACAGGTGTGCCTCATTCACCGTTGACCAAACAAAGCTTATTAATTATGCACCTCTTCCCGCTCTCCCGCCCAACTCCCGTCGTTAGCCTGGCTGAAGGGCAGCCTTAAGAGGCAGGCGACAATGACGAGCCAGAGGAGCGGATCATTCTGCCACAACATATGTACGTACATACAGTATGTATGTACAGGTGCATCTCAATAAATTAGAATGTCGTGGAAAAGTTCATTTATTTCAGATATTCAACTCAAATTGTGAAACTCGTGTATTAAATAAATTCAATGCACACAGACTGAAGTAGTTTAAGTCTTTGGTTCTTTTAATTGTGATGATTTTGGCTCACATTTAACAAAAACCCACCAATTCACTATCTCAAAAAATTAGAATATGGTGACATGCCAATCAGCTAATCAGCTCAAAACACCTGCAAAAGTTTCATGAGCCTTCAAAATGGTCTCTCAGTTTGGTTCACTAGGCTACACAATCATGGGGAAGACTGCTGATCTGACAGTTGTCCAGAAGACAATCATTGACACCCTTCACAAGGAGGGTAAGCCACAAACATTCATTGCCAAAGAAGCTGGCTGTTCACAGAGTGCTGTATCCAAGCATGTTAACAGAAAGTTGAGTGGAAGGAAAAAGTGTGGAAGAAAAAGATGCACAACCAACCGAGAGAATCGCAGCCTTATGAGGATTGTCAAGCAAAATCGATTCAAGAATTTGGTGAACTTCACAAGGAATGGACTGAGGCTGGGGTCAAGGCATCAAGAGCCACCACACACAGACGTGTCAAGGAATTTGGCTACAGTTGTCGTATTCCTCTTGTTAAGCCACTCCTGAACCACAGACAACATCAGAGGCATCTTACCTGGGCTAATGAGAAGAAGAACTGGACTGTTGCCCAGTGGTCCAAAGTCCTCTTTTCAGATGAGAGCAAGTTTTGTATTTAATTTGGAAACCAAGGTCCTAGAGCCTGGAGGAAGGGTGGAGAAGCTCATAGCCCAAGTTGCTTGAAGTCCAGTGTTAAGTTTCCACAGTCTGTGATGATTTGGGGTGCAATGTCATCTGCTGGTGTTGGTTCATTGTGTTTTTTGAAAACCAAAGTCACTGCACCCGTTTACCAAGAAATTTTGGAGCACTTCATGCTTCCTTCTGCTGACCAGCTTTTTAAAGATGCTGACTTCATTTTCCAGCAGGATTTGGCACCTGCCCACACTGCCAAAAGCACCAAAAGTTGGTTAAATGACCATGGTGTTGGTGTGCTTGACTGGCCAGCAAACTCACAAGACCTGAACCCTATAGAGAATCTGTGGGGTATTGTCAAGAGGAAAATGAGAAACAAGAGACCAAAAAATGCAGATGAGCTGAAGGCCACTGTCAAAGAAACCTGGGCTTCCATACCACCTCAGCAGTGCCACAAACTGATCACCTCCATGCCACGCCAAATTGAGGCAGTAATTAAAGCAAAAGGAGCCCCTACCAAGTATTGAGTACATATACAGTAAATGAACATACTTTCCAGAAGGCCAACAATTCACTAAAAATGTTTTTTTTATTGGTCTTATGATGTATTCTAATTTTTTGAGATAGTGAATTGGTGGGTTTTTGTTAAATGTGAGCCAAAATCATCACAATTAAAAGAACCAAAGACTTAAACTACTTCAGTCTGTGTGCACTGAATTTATTTAATACACGAGTTTCACAATTTGAGTTGAATTACTGAAATAAATGAACTTTTCCATGACATTCTAATTTATTGAGATGCACCTGTATATATTCACAAACACACACAACTTTTCATCTGGTGGATAAAAAGCCTAATTTGGTAAATACTTGCATATAGATCATTGTAACAGAGCCAAGTCACTGTCATTTCAAAACAAGAGTCCCTGGTGTATCTAGGGCTTGTTTATAGTTTAAAGTCCAGTGTTATACACCAAATCTTAATTTTCTGGTTGCACAATAAACTCCTTTTTGGGATTTTATTCATTTTGGAGCCTCAATGTCTGTGCCCTTCATAATAAGGAAAGCCTAAGAAATGTTTTATTCTATAAATCGATTTTAAAAAACTATCGGCCAATAAATCGGATATCGGCCTTTTCCATCACCTTAGGTATCAGTATCGGCAAAATCCACTATACTGTATCTTACAATGCAGTGTGCTCGATTTGACCATAAATTTCTACTGTGATGAATGAGTAGAAAGTACTATTAAACATGATTTTGACTCATTATTTGGTCAGACTGATAAACATTAAGACATTTTTACATAAAATTTGTCTAAAAATGCAAAATTACTGTCTTTATTTCTGAGATGATAACGACGCTGTGCGCTTGCCAAATTAAACATGCAACGAATCAATGTGGTCATCTGTATGGAAGCCCGTTTCTGACACATGAAAAACATTTTTTACTTTAAGTCATAATATGAGATACTAAGTTATAATTATGAGAGAAAAAGTCAAAATTATTAAATAGTAAGTAAATTATTAGATTAATTGTGACTTAGTATCTCATAATTTTCCATTTTTATGTCATAATTATGATTTAGAATCTCATAATTACTACCTCATAACTTTGCCTTTTTTTTAAAAATCAAAATTGTGACATTTTATCTCATAAATATTGACTTTCAAGGCAAGTCAGTTCACTCAGTGACCATATTTGGAACCCTCCTGGGCAGGCTGGACAGCTATTTTCTATGTAGAGCTCCAATCTACTTGAATGGGGAAAGCCCGAAATCTCAACTGAAAACAGTCGGTCAAGATTATGATTAAAGAACATATTTCAACTCAGCGGTAAAATCTGACAACAATGGTATCGTAAATTGTGCTTCTTCAGCTAAGATCACACTATAAAACGTAATTTTTCAGGCTGGTTCAGTTGATGTGCATGCTTGTTCTTGAGTTGACTGACAGGAGATGTCTGTATCTAAAAGGTGATTGGCTCTTTTACCTGTAAGGCAGGATTTCCTTTTTTTACATCCACCATATTGGCCGTTCCAGTTTTTCCCCATCAAGTTTTATACCAGTGGTCCATCTCTGCTAAATAGTCTCTTTTATGACTTATTCAGTGTGGTGGAAATGGGCTTCCATTTCCATATGTATTCCAACAATGTAGCATAATACTGTTTGAGATGTATATGTGAAACAGTATATACTAAAGCATATGCAGGAAATAGTAGGCAAGTATTCCATTCTGAATATAGTCTGTGTGTGTTATTGCAGAGTCTGGTGTGATAGAAGAAACTCTAGCGCTGCAGGATATCCTGCATGTGAATGAACAGACGGTACAGCGACTGACAGACGGATTCATACAGCACTATCTGCCAGAACTAAACACCTCCAAACAAGCCCTGCAGGAGCTTTCGTATGATCAACTTGATCTCTGGTTATGTCAGAATAGCAAACTACAATTCTACTCATACTATTCCTGCAGTATTTAGGATGTATACTCTGCACAGTATGTGAATTTTGCGTGGAATACCCAGATGACCTACAACATTTGCCAAACTGCAGTACACAACAAGCACACTCAAATGCAGTATTGTTTCCCAGCGTAACATACTATTGCTTAAAGGGGTCACGACATGCCTCTTTTAACTATATTAATCTGTTCCTTGAAGTTCACTTATAATATCAGTAAAGTTTTTGCACAAAAAAAAAAACAGTCATATACTGTATTTGTAAAACACAATTATTTTCCACCCTCATTCTGACCCTCTGTCAGAAACACTGTTTTGGTGCTGCTTCTCCTTTGAGACTTGACAGTAAACGCCCACTGTTCTGATTGGCTCTCTGCTCTTGACTGACCTGCTCTCTCATTGCCATCTCACTGCTCACCACTACTGGGCAGGGCTACAGAAGTGATAAGGTAATGTAGGCGCTGAAGTGTTGATGTGGAGGTGGTCAGATACAAAATCTACCACAGTGTGACATCACAATGTGGAGGAAGTAGAAAACTAGTCGTTTTGCTCTTTTTGTAGTGAGGAGGAAGTTTTGAGTTCTGAAACTTACAGTATGTTTTTATAGTACAATAAACTCTTACATGTGAAAAGATCAAGGAAAATTTGATTCCTCATGTCATGACTCCTTTAAAAAAAAATTTGATGCATACAAAAAAAAATTTCACATACTGTTTTTCAGAAAAATAACAGGAAGTGAACAGTATATGCATGTGTTTGATGTGTGGTGGTTATGTTCTGTTATGTTTTTGATCTCTTCTTTCCAGACAAAATCAAGTTATTTTGCTTGATACTCTGGAGCAAGAAGTGATGAAATTCTGCGAGTGCAACATCATGATTGATCTGAATTCTCTGGTGGGTTTTTAATGGTGTGGGTTTTTTAAGCAACTGTGAATCATTGATGCTTTCCTCACTCTCACTGTTGATGTGTTTCAGTTCACAGAGGCAAAAGTTTATCACAACAAACTAGTGAATATTCGTAAAGACATGATCATTCTGCACGACAAGACGACCAAACTAAAGGTTTGAACTTTTCAATAAAACTACAGAAAAATTTACTCCTGGGTTAACTTGTTCCATGTTTCACACTGCTCACATTTTACTCGGGTTATTTATTAATTCTGGCCAGACATGCTTCAAGATTTCACTGTTTTACACAAGATTTGTGTGGGTTAGGATTGCAAAATTACAAGTGTGAAACGTTGTTTAACCCAGGGTTAAGTGCAGTGTGAAAAGCCTAGAGTGTAAAAACAAACACTAGAACAATTAGAATTTTATTATTTACTATCAAGCATGGCAGTAATGTCTTATGTGTGTGTGTATAGAAGCGTGCGCTGAAGCTGCAGCAGCACAAACAGCAGGAGGACCTGGAGAGAGAGCAGCAGAGAGAGAGAGAGCTTGAGCGAGAGAGACGCCTCATCGCCAAACCAGCCAAACGCACCAACACCTGAAACACACACACACACTGAGCATGCTCAGAAACAGAGCTCCATCATAGACTCCACCATTGATATTTTGCAATGGATTTCCTGGATATAAAATTTATGAAGACTAATTAATCAGAAACAGTGTGCTGCCTGTGAATGATAGACAGGTGAAGAGGTTTCTTATGTGTAATGTATGTTTTTCATGTGTAGATCCTGTCCAGTCTTCATGATCATCTTTATCATCTGTGGTTTTCTGTATGATGTAAAATGGCCAAATGTTAAAAACATGATCCAATAAACGTTCTTTCTTTAGTGAAAGTGTTGTTGATCGTTGTATCTGATAGACTGTAACAGATCTCTAAGTTCAGGCAATGGAGGAGTCAGGAGACAACGAAGCAGGTTCAAGGTCAGTCCTTTTATTCTCTCTCTTACAATCGCCAGTAACCGTCGATAACAAAGGAAAAACGTTCTAAATAAATGAAAGCACTCTAGCTAATCAACCACTCTCAGTTCAGGGCTGTCATGCTTTCTGGTCACTCTCTCTCCCTCTCTGATGCTCTGGCGTGCCTTTTCAAGTCTCCCTCCACCATCACTATAATGAGAGACAGGTGTTAGAGATAATTATGAACCAGGTGACGAGCCTTACCGCTCTCTCCTGCAAACCGACACATGACCACGCCCCCCATGCCACATGCCCCCACCACTGACTCAGGCTGGGGCAACATCTGGCCTGCCTACTCTCCCCACCCCATTTCTGGAGAGAAAGTCAGCCACAACCATCTGCGCCCCCGGTCTGTGGACCACCTTGAATTTAAAGGGCTGGAGAGCCAGGTACCAACAGGTGATCCACGTGTTAGTGTCCTTCATGCGGTGGAGTCACTGCAGAGGAGTGTGATCGGAACAGAGGGCGAAGGCTCGCCCCAGCAGGTAGTAGCGGAGGGTTGGAACAGCCCACTTAATTGCAAGACACTCCTTCACGATGGTACTATATTTTATCTCCCTGAAGGAGAGCTTGCGACTAATAAATAGCACTGGCCGTTCCTCCCCTCCCACCTCCTGCGAGAGCACTGCGCCCAGCCCCGTCAGATGCATCAGTCTGCAAAATAAAGGGGAGAGAGAAATCAGGTGCATGTAGAAGTGGCCCCCCACACAGTGCGGACTTTACCTTAAGGAAGGCCAGTTGGCACGACTCTGTCCACTGGACCGGATCGGGAGCCCCCTTTTTAGTAAGGTCAGTCAGCGGGCTGGTGACATCAGAATAACTAGGCACAAACCTTCGGTAGTAGCCAGCCAGCTCCAAAAACTGCCTTACCCCCTTTTTGGTCTTGGGTGCCGGGCAGGCTGCGATCGCTGCGGTTTTGTCAACCTGTGGACGCACCTGCCCATGACCCAAGTGGAACCCAGATACCTAACTTCCACCCGCCCAATTGCGCAATTCTTTGGGTTGGCCGTGAGTGCCGCCTGTCTCAGCGCTCTCAGGACCGCCCTCAGATGTTGCATATGCTGCTGCCAATCATTACATTAAATGATGATGTCATCTAGATATGCGGCGGCATATGCCGTGTGCGGTCTGAGGACCTTGTCCATAAGGCGCTGAAACGTGGCTGGGGCTCCGAACAAACGGAACGGTCACAAATTGGTGTAATCCGAACGGTGTGGAAAAAGCCGTCTTTTCTCGGGACATTGGCATTAAAGGGATCTGCCAATAACCCTTTGTTAAGTCCAGTGTTGAGTAAAATTGAGCCGCGCCCAACTGATCGAGTAACTCGTCAATTCGCGGCATTGGATAAGCATCAAATTTTGACAGCGCATTCACTTTCTGGTAGTCAATACAGAAGCGGACCGAGCCATCGCTCTTCGGTACCAAAACTACCGGGCTGGCCCAATCGCTGTGCAACTCTTGTATTATGCCCATTTCAAGCATTGCCTCTAATTATTCCTGAACAATCTTTTTCTTGTGTTCAGGAAGACGATAGGGGCGGCTACGAACCACCACGCCCGGGGTGGTCTCAATGTGGTGCACTATGAGGTTCGTGCAACCGGGTAGGGGTGAAAACACGTATGCGAACTCTGTTTGCAACCTGGCAATATCTGTAAGCTGCGACAGCGAGAGGTGGTCTCCGCAAGGGACCACCTCAAAGAGTCCTTGCCACTTGGCGAGTAATTTGGAGCTTGAGGTGGGCAGAAATACAAGCACTTTATCTCCCTGTGCGAATTCCCATAGTTGAGTGCCCCTGTCGTACAGTCGGCGTTGACGTTCTTGCGCTTGGAGCAAATTCTCCTGTGTTACCTGCCCCAAAGTGTGGAGTTTTGCTCTTAGGTCAAGAACGTATTGAATTAGATTTTTACTACTCGAAGGTCCTTCCTCCCAAGCTTCCCATATGACGTCATATGGGAAAACCCGGTGGAGGCTTGCGGGACCTCTCGTACTGCAAACAGCAGGGGTTCGAGCCACTTATCCCAGTTTTAATATCTTCGTGTATGAACTTAAGAATCATGTTTTTTAAGGTCTTATTAAATCATTCGACCAAACCTGTTTGCGGGTGATAAATGCTGGTGCGAATTGACTTAATGCCTAATCATTTGTATAGTTCACATAGTGTTTGTGACATGAATGTCGTGCCTTGATCAGTGAGGATTTCCTTTGGAATCCCCACTCAGGAGATTATTTTGAAGAGTGCCTCCACAACACTACAGGCTGAGATGTTGCGCAGGGGCACTGCTTCCGGATATCGTGATGTCCGTGTGCAGTCCATACTAATGGCCCGATGAGATCCATGCCAATTCTCTCAAAGGGGATCTCGATCAACGGCAACGGGCGCAATGGCTCTTTTGGGGTGGCAGGTGGATTTACCAACTGACATTCGCGGCACGCTGCACACCAATTGCGAACGTCCCCTTGAATGCCCGGCCAAAAGAAACGGCCCATTATACAGTTCAAAGTCTTTTCGTGACCTAAGTGGCCAGCCATTGGATTATAGTGAGCCACCTGGAAGAGTGTTTCCCGACGGCTCTTTGGTACTAACAGCTGAGTTGTATTCTCTTTGGTTTGAGTGTCCTGCGTCACTCGATACAACCGCTCTTTAATAATAAAAAAGTATGGTCACGTGACGCCATGCGAGAAGCAGACGTGAGCGACTGGCTCTGTGCACTTTACTAGTTTTTTTTTATTATTTTCATGTTTAATTTGGTGAGATTTGATACACCCAGTTACATATTTGCTCTTTGAGGTAAACATGGCAAAGAAGTCAAAATCCTCAGACTCTGGAGACATTAAAAGACACTTACATGCTCTAGCTGAAAACTCTGGCGGGCCTGCGGACCGGGGACTCGATTTGGATGGCATGTCGGGAAAAGAAATTCAGCATTGTTGCTGACTTGGAGGATCTCGCTGTAATACATCGATCGATTACGGCGAAGGAAACAAAATTCTCTGAGTTGGTCACGAGTGGCAGAAGTTGAAAGACAGATCTATTATCTGGAGTCATCAGAAAGGGAATTATCCGCTAATCCGCCCGCGTCAAAAACAGATTTGGAATCCATTTTGGAAAAATTGTAAGATCTCGAAAATAGGAATCGAAGGAACAATATATGAATCGTTGGAATTCCTGAGCATGAAGAGGGCAGAGAAATGGTGAAATTCCTGGACGAGCTCTTCCTGAGTCTGCTCGACATAACAGGCCATAAGCTGGAAATCGATTGACCTCACAGTGTCCCGGCTCGCAGATTTGCTGAGGGAGACAGGCCCAGATCAATTCTATAATTCTGATGTAAGCAAAGCATTTCTATCAAACCATCCCGGAAAAGTTAGTTATTAATAACAAGGCCTATAGTGAAAAGAATACCATCCCCACTGTGAAGCATGGTGGTGCCTCACTGAAGTTTTGGGGGTGTGTGAGCTCTAAAGGCACGGGGAATCTTGTGAAAATTGATGGCAAGATGAATGCAGCATGTTATCAGAAAATACTGGCAGACAATTTGCATTCTTCTACATGAAAGCTCCTGAGAACGGGAATTCCCTCGTCTGCGCCATCCTGACGCGGAGCCGATGTTGACAGCCCTGGCACCGCCTCACCAGCCATAGTATCGCATGTTACATCCCATGCCACTACTTTGCAGGACCCATCCACACATATTACCCTCAATATATTTTTAAAACTGGGCCAATTGGTTCCCAGAATTAGTGGAAGGGTGAGGCGGGGATTAACCGCAGCCTCGACTCTATGCCTTTTTCCCCTGAATCGTATCTCAATGGTAACCACCGGATATCTGTGAATGTCACCATGCACACACCTCACCCTCACCAGTTTATTTTTATCCAATGCCCCGCCTTGCACCAAGCATTGGTGGATCGAGGTTTGAGAACAACCTGTATCCACCAAAGCTTGATGTGTATCCCCTTTTACTCTTACCGGTATCCGATACGCCCCTGCCTGATCGAGGGCAGCCTGTGGAGCGTCGGGGATCCGGACCAGCACCCCCACCTCCATTACTGGACACCGCTCCTGGCTGTGTCCGGTTTCCCCGCAGCTCCAGCAGACCGGCCCAGGTCTTCCCTCCGCACTCGTGGGGGCGTCTCGCGAACCTGGAGGGGATAGCGGAGAGAGACGGCGGGGTAGGAGAGACAGACAAGGGGAAGGGTCCTCTGGACCGGGAGCGGGGTTTGGGAAGGCCTCCCCACCTCCAAGGAGCCGGAACTGGGCGGGAGTGAGGGGAACGGGGGTGAGGGGGGGGAACATGAGGCACGGGGTGGAGAGAGAAAAGAGAGAGAGAGAAAAGAGACTGTTTCGCCGCCTCCTGGGAACGCCGCCATGTAGTCCTCTGACAGCTGGACGGCTTCCTCCAACGATGCTGGGCAGTGGCACTGGACACACTCAGACATGCCTCGGGGGAGTTGGGAGACGAACTGCTCCAGTACCACCAGATCGACCACTTCCACGAAGCCACGGGTTCCCCCCACCAGTAGCCATTTCTGGCAGGTGTCACGGAGCTGCTGCGAAAAGCAAACGGGCGGCCATCCTTCCCGAAGCTCAACAAGCGGAAGAGCTGCCGACTCTGCTCCGGGGTCTGACCGACCCATTGCTAGATGGCCTTCTTCATGTGATTGTAATCCAGGAGGCTGGCGGCGGGGAGTTGTTGTGCTGCCAACTGTGCCTCCCCGGAGAGCAGGGGCAACAGGCGGGCCATCCACTGATTGGGAGGCCACCTCCAAACCTCCGTGGTTTTCTCAAAGAGGTCGAGGAAGGCCTCCGGATCGTCGTTTGGCCCCATTTTCATAAAGGCCACCGGTGGGATGGGCTCTGAGGACGTCGCAGTGCCAGCCCCCTCCCTGGCGATCAGGTTCCAGAGCACCTGCCGGTCCTCTGCTTGTGTCTAGAGCAGGACTTGGAAACGTTGTTCCTGCTCCCAGCATACCTCCATGAGGGCATGGTGTTGTGACTGCTGGATGCTGGTGAGGGTCTTGAAGACTTCGCCCAGCGGTGAAGATTCCATAGCAGCGTTCTCCTCTGTTGTAACAGATCTCTAAGTTCAGACAATGGAGGAGTCAGGAGACAACGAAGCAGGTTCAAGGTCAGTCCTTTTATTCTCTCTCTTACAATCGACGGTAACTGTCGATAACAAAGGAAAAACGTTCTAAATAAATGAAAGCACTCTAGCTAATCAACCTCTCTCTCGGTTCAGGGCTGTCGTGCTTTCTGGTCACTCTCTCTCCCTCTCTGATGCTCTGGCGTGCCTTTTCAAGTCTCCCTCCGCCATCACTATAATGAGAGACAGGTGTTAGAGATAATTATGAACCAGGTGATGAGCCTTACCGCTCTCTCTCTCCCACAGACCGACACATGACCACGCCCCCCATGCCACATAGACATCATCATCAAACTGTATAAACCGAAAAAACAGATTTCAACTTGTTATTTGTATATGAAAGTCACATTAAAACTGACTTGAAAACATTTTACCAGGCCTTCATTATTATTTTTGGTACTTTTCAAATGCCTTTTATGTACAAATGTAACTGTTTTAGTTGTCCCAGACCTAGACTTTCATGTTTAAAACAATGATAATCTGAATAAACGTAAACCATTTTGCAATGTTTGTGTGAAAATTATTTTGTTTTTCAAAAATTATGATTGTCTCACAGTTGTCATTTCCACCTGGCCAAAAAAAAAAAAAAAACAATTATTTATTTTTTTTGAAGAAAAAAACATGGCAAAAGTGTAAGTGAAAAGCATGCTTGAGATTAAATACTGTACAAGTCAATTGATGTTTGAAGAAAACAAGGTAAATATCACTTTGAGGAAAATATTTTATTGGCTGTCATTTTCTATCAAGATGTAATTTTTGCCAAATTATGCAAAAGTGTGAAAATATTTAATTGTGTGTATTTAGGATGTTATTGTTAGCTATGAATAAATAATGCTAGCTATGAAATGAGCTTAGCAAGACTAAAATGAAGTTTGCCATTTTATTAAAAAATATATATAATTAATATATACAATTAATTATTATTTATAATTAATACAAAAAAAGGTGCACTGAGAAATGTTTTCCTCATTGAAAAAGTTTTGTGCCTAAAGAAATGAACAGTAATTTTAAAACATGTATAAAGGAGGAGGCCATGTCAAGATCACATGACCAGCAGAATACTACTTCCTTTATCTCAGTATCCATCCTGTTATTTGACACTTACACTCATTGATTTAAGTAATCAAGGCTGATTGTGCATATTGAATTTATACATTGGCATTAGTAACTGAAAACATCTGTTTGAATTACGCAGTAACACCACTAGGCGTCAGTGTAACACCCTGTCTACACCGGACGCGAGTGGCGCGTCGCATCAAAAGCAATAGAACCCCACAGGCGCGATATCACTTATTTTCTTTTCGATCGGATACCAAGTACTTTTAGGCCAGTATCGCCGATATCGATATCGATACCGATACCTCTAATAAATTGAATTTTTACGAATTCTTTGGATAAAATTAGTAACTTAAATTATTACTTAACATTTTTATATATGTATAGGCCTAAGCAGAAAATTATAAGGCTGCTTTGTTTACCTTTTAAAATAAGTAAGTATAAGCCACATATAAAACCACAAAATTAACCATAGATATTATTATATGGTTACTATTACTAAAACCAATTTACAATATGTATCAAATAATGTATCAAAGCCTTGGTTACTGCCAAAAAAAAAAAAACATGGTTACCACAGTCCTGGTTACAAGTCATGGTTAATACAATATTACTACAGTAAATCCATGGGTAGTTTTCATGAGGGTATCATTTATTAATGAGGATTACATTTTAATTATCAATGTTTTAACACCCCTGAATTTAAATAATCATGTTAAAATGGTCACACAAGCCCATTATAATACATGTCATGTCTAGGTTTGTCATTACTTAGTGTAAATAACTCCAGATGCTGTTTTTCTGTCATTACCTCAGGAAAGCACTGCTCTCTCTTTGAACGAGCGATATAACTGAAAGGGTGAGCACTGTCTGTGACTGATAGTGTATTTTAGCATTTCTGCGCATCAAGATGAGCAGAAGAAAAATTTGTTCCAGTGCCATGCAACAATTCGCTCATATAATTCGAAACTTATGAGATGCATTAATATTCATGTTATCTAAATAATAAGATCACTGGTTAAAAAAATAAATAAATTAAGAATCGATATTTTTATGTGAGGATCGATATTCTTGATACCACATCAGTATCGTAAGTATCGATCCGCCCATCCCTTAGAACCCCATTATAATCAATGATGCTGTCTACACTGGAAGCGTCCGGACATGCCGACACAGGTGTCGCGTTCCATTTTGTGCTGCACACGCTGGCGCTACTACACAAATTAAACGGTTTAGAACGTTTGTGTCCCGTGTAGACAGCTTCACTGATTATAATGGCATCCGGTGTAGACAGGGTGTAGGTCCAAGATGACATATACACAAAAATGACTGAGTGAACTTTTAAAAAATGTCATTTCCATCACTGTCATTCCCACCACCAAAATCTATAAAACACAATACAGAATTTAAAATGTGGTAGAATTTTCATTTAAAAAAAAAAAAATAATAATAAATTTTTTTACAGAAATGACAGAAATCTCCTGAAATCACATACATACACTGTTAGACATTGTTAGTTGAGACTTTATTTTCTAATTTCTAATTCACAGTGCTAAAGGTGCCCGCAAAAAAGCAACCATATATTTGTATTCACTGGTGGCCAAAAATTTTGAATAATGTACAGATTTTGCTCTTATGGAAGGAAATTGGTACTTTTATTCACCAAAGTGGCATTCAACTGATCACAATGTAGTTAGGACATTAATAACATGAAAAATGACTATTACAATTTGAAAAAAATGTTCAGAACTTCTTAAACTACTCCAAAGAGTTCTCATCAAAAATCCTTCATGTGCAGCAATGACAGCTTTGCAGATCCTTGACATTTTAGCTGTCAGTTTGTCCAGATACTCAGGTGACATTTCACCCCACACTTCCTGTAGCACATGCCATAGATGTGGCCGTCTTGTCGGGCACTTCTCACGCACCTTAAAGTCTAGCTGATCCCACAAAAGATCAATGGGGTTAAGATCCATAACACTCTTTTCCAATTATCTGTTGTCCATTGTCTGTGTTTCTTTGCCCACTCTAACCTTTTCTTTTTGTTTTTCTGTTTCAAAAGTGGCTTTTTCTTTGCAATTCTTCCCATAAGGCCTGCATCCCTGAGTCTTCTCTTTACTGTTGTACATGAAACTGGTGTTGAGCGGGTAGAATTCAATGAAGCTGTCAGCTGAGGACATGTGAGGCATCTATTTCTCAAACTAGAGACTCTGATGTACTTATCCTCTTGTTTAGTTGTACATCTGGCCTTCCACATCTCTTTCTGTCCTTGTTAGAGCCAGTTGTTCTCTGTCTTTGAAGACTGTAGTGTACACCTTTGTATGAAATCTTCAGGTTTTTTTTTTGTTGTTGTTGTTGTTGTTGTTGTTGTTTTTTTTGGTTTTTTTTTTGGCAATTTCAAGCATTGTATAGCCTTCGTTCCTCAAAACAATGATTGGCTGACGAGTTTCTAGAGAAAGCTGTTTCTTTTTTGCCATTTTTGACCTAATATTGACGTTAAGACATGCCAGTCTATGGCATACTGTGGCAACTCAAAAACAAACACAAAGAAAATGTTAAGCTTCATTTAACAAACCAAACAGCTTTCAGCTGTGTTTGATATAATGGCAAGTGATTTTCTAGTACCAAATTAGTAATTTAGCATGATTACTCAAGGATAAGCCACCAGTGTATACATTTTCATTATCATAACTGCTTACCTGTTAAGCTTCATTTAATGTTTGTAAATTGTTAATGGAAAATTATCTTAAAGTATTCCACAGTGTGTTTGCTAGTAGAATCATGTGATGGCAGGAGTGTGAACTGTGTGAAGAACTGCAGTTTGAGTTTTGAACACCAGGTGGCAGCATAGCATCATGACAGTGGAGACAGATGCTGTGTGCAGAATAGCATACTACCATACTACTCTGTTTCTACAGACTGCAGTATATAGACACGGCAGAAATAGTATGGGAGTATGCTATTCAGGATTGGAGACACAGAAAATGTCAATTAGTGTGTGTTTCCAAAGGAATGATGTTGACTGAACATATTAACAAACCCCTAACCCTACGTTTTAAACTTCAATTTGTGCTTCAGACATGAATAATACCTCAAATCATGCGGCTTGTTGGAGAAGTGTGCTAATAAAGTGATAAAAATTAACAATTTCACCTGACGTATGATAAAATCCCATAGACTTACATTAAAGGAGGGACCCGAGGAAATATCATCCAGAATATAATAGAGAAATGGGGTGGGCTTCGCAACACCTTAACAACCACATAGCAACATCCTGGCAACCAACCAAAACACTTTTTAGAAAAATGTTAAAGACAAGAGACAGTGTTGTGTTGTGTTGTAAAATGCAGAGCTGCACATCTGCAGGTTAATGAAGCTCAGCTGATGTTCTGCAATGCTGTTGTAAACACAACTGCAGGTTTGAGCTGCAGCCAGAATCCACAGCTCTCAAACACCTCCACACCAGTGTGTGTGTGTGTGTGTGTGTGTGTGTGTGTGTTTCAGACAGTACTCCTCTGAGGCCACTGGGACAGACAGACAGTCCTGGTCTCCCAGTGGTTTAGAGGTTGACGCACCCCTCCATTCCGCGCGGGCGTTTCAGTTTGCCTCTGGATTTAGATGTTTGGGCCTGAATGAGCAAAAACAAACCCACAGCTGAACCACAGACACTCCAACAGACACTCAGCACATGTGGAGGTGAAAACTCAATAAACCCACCACTGCTCTGTTTCTGTCTGTTTCTTTCACTCACTTTCACTTGTACCATGGTATTGTAAGTGGTGCATGTCCAAAAATATGGTAATATAGTACATGTCCAAACCATACAACATGGCACAAATGGTATCAGATAGTAATAAAATTATACTTTGATATATACTGTGAAACTGAATGATCATCATATTCATGTACAATGTATTTACATGCTAAGATAATTAAAAGAATACCTTGATATTATCATGCAACATAACTGACCATGGTTTTACCATGGTACTCATCCAAAAACACGTGATATTGACATGGTACATGTAAAAAAATAGTCTCTAGCCCCTCTCTTAATTTTCTCTGCCACTCTCCACCCTCCATGAACACATTCTATTAGTGTCTGTCTATTCATAACAGGAAGTGCTCATTCTGACCAGTGTGTCTGTGGTCTCATTGTTGTCTGCTCATCATGAATGTAGCGTGTCTGGAAATGCTCTGTGGTTTGTTGCTGTTGAGGTTGTGTGACTTTTAAACGAGTTATATAATGTTACGGGTGGAGAGTTGAGGTGAGGGGTAATTGGGTGGAGCAGCAAAGAAGCTTTTGCGTATTAGACACCAAAATCCAAATATAGAATTGAACATGTTTCTCCTCGACCTAGTGCAACATCTGCTACGGCTTTAAATGAATAATCAACAGCATTTGTGGCATAATGTTAATTACCACAAAGATAATTTCGACTCGTCCCTGCTTTTCTTAGAAAAATTTTTTATATTACATTGAGGCATTTACAGTACAATAGAAGTCAATGGGACCAATATTTGGAGGGTTTAAAGCAGAAATGTGAAGCTTAAAAATTGTATAAAAGCACTTACATTCATTATTTTGTTAAAAATAATGAAATGATTTGAGCTGTAATTTTGTTTAAATCTTTGTTTTTGTCGATTTCGGATGAAATTCTAGTTATTTGTCACCAATGTTACATCATCAAGTTGTAAATTTGGATATAACTTTACACAGAAAAAACTAGTAAGCAATTTATCACACTAAAATCATGTTAACATGCATGTTGTTTATGTCTTGTGGCTTTTTTATGGGTTGGCCCCATTGACTTCCATTGTAAGTGACTCAATGTAACCCAGAACAAATCGAAATGTATTTTTGTGGTAATCAACATTATACCACAAATGCTGTCGACTGAGCTTAACTTGTCTTGAACCCAAATTATTTATTTAAAACATACAGATCTTGCTGCTGCACTATACAACACAACACTTCACATAATATCAGAACACACAACACTATACATCACATTTTATTTGAAAACATTACAGAAATTTCTATAGTATGTGTGTATTAACATCTATCCCATGAACAAAAGTACTGTCACGGTATCAAGGTACAGTGATGGTATCAGATGGTATCATGGTACTCAATAATGACCATACTCATGGTAAATACATTTTACACATGCCAAAGTCCCTCAAAGAATAACATGGTACTGCCACTGTAAATGATGAAAAATATATGACCATGGTCCATGTCCAAACCAAAAATATAGTATTGCAATGGTAAATGTGAAGAAAAAAAAAAAAACATTGTATTACCATGGTATTTCATTTATACCTGTCCAAAAAACCTTTTGTATTACCATTGTACCGTGTTGTAAAAAAAGGTACTAGACACTACTTGGCATGTTGGTTTTTGTGGTTTGTGGACCACACAGCAGGTATGATCATCTGATTTCATATCATCTGCAGCTCTGTGTGTCTTTCTATGTCTGAGTCTTATCTTCATTCTTTATGATATACGAGAGTCATAATTAAACTTTCACAACAAACCAAAGAGATGCATCAATACTGCTGAAAATGCAGTGGTTTTGGTGGAAAGTAAATGTAGACATTCAGCTTCTGAAGTGAAAACAACATAAACATTAAAGCAAGAGTTCATTAAACAAGAGAAACAGAACCTGTTATTTTATTTTACAGAACAACAGTCTAAAGAGAGAGAGAGAGAGAGAGAGAGAGAGAGAGAGAGAGAGAGAGAGAGAGACAGACAGACAGACAGACAGACAGACAGAGAAATCGGCAGTGTCTTGGAGCATAAAATGTTTTTGGGGTTATTTTCTTGGCACACACCTTTTAAAACGAACAACATATGGGGAGAAAGTGTCCTATACAGGATTTATTGACTTGTTTACTCTGTGAGTGTACGTTTATGTGAGTTAACCACAGATAAAAACAAAAAAACTGAATTACTGACAGAAATGGAGGAGTAGACGTGTTGAGTATGTGTGTCTTTTATTTATTTGTCATTCAGCAAACGTGTTTCTTCCAGTGGGTCATTCTCAGGAAACTGTGCCACCTGTACTAGAATACTTCAGGGACTGAAATATTGAGAGAGACCAAAGAGACCAATTTGAACAAAGAGCCAGAGTCGAAGTTGCAATCAACTGACAGAAGTTCTGATGTTTTTTCATTCTCGACAATTCCAATGGCAACAATCAGCAATACTGCTTACAGACAAGTTCAGACAGCTAACAAACATAAAACATAGAATTATTAGCATTCTGTATGCCAAATCAGTTTACGTTACAGATTTTCAAACATTCTGATTGGTTAAAAACATAGAAAGATTCTAGGAACAACTCCAAATATGGTATACTACGTGACTATATTACAGCAGTAATTTTTTAGGCAAAACATTCATTATCACAACCATTACTAATTCTAGCACTTGGATTGGTATCATGAGTTGCCTCTTTACACTTGATGTCCATGAAATATCCATTCTGTGGAAGTTAATTGGTTATAAGGCACTCCATTAACAAGAATGTAATCACATGCACATATACATTATCTTGAGGAAAAGATGATTAGACAGCACAAACAGGTCGTGTCTTATTTCAAAAAGGTTGCATGACACTCAGATAGGTGGAGTGTAGAGCCTGCGAAGAGACTTGGACAACATATAGAAACAGAAGAGAATTCTATATGCTTCAACTTTTAATTAAATCAACACATAATATAGAGTGATGAATAGTAATAAGTGGACTATAAAAGAGTTAAAAATGTTAACAATATAAATGTGTCAGGGGTTTTTCTATGAATTAATTCTTCGTCACTGAACTTTATAACCCAGGAATGGCCTTCAACACAGGAGACATGCACACACTTAAATGTCTCATACTGCTTGTTTGAACATAAAAGGCATAAAGTAAACAACAATATTAATAAGAAAAAAAATTAGATTAAAATACCTGACGACTACACATGAGTATGTAAAAAACTGGTGCATATCTATTATCTGGATGAAGCCGGGCTAAATGAGTTATTGATGTACAGTATTCCTGACATGGGTCAGACCCTCAGTCACTTCTCAGATATTGAATATACACATTGCTTGTGAAATGAATGAATGATTAATCATTGAAGAATAATAAATATAATATATATTAAATAAATATTATTATGCATATTATATATAATAAAACATAAAATAAAGAAATTACTTAATAATAATTGTTAATAAACTCATTAAGAGAAAAGCATCATAAAATAATAGGGTGGGGATCCACCTCCTTCATCGTTCTGGTTGACAGTCACTGGAAAAATACTAATGAGTAAGAGAGAGTTACTTCTTTGAATCATGTAGTCAAAAACATTTTATGATGTCAGAAAAATCAAAGGAGGAAATATAACTGTATAACAAGGTTTAACAGAAGACAGTATATATACAGCATTTTAGAGAAATTTACATGAACAGTGAATGCAGGATATTTTAATTTCAATACAAGAAACATTTGGTAGAATTCTTAGTTTTATTCAATGCAAACTTTAAAATGTAATGGTAATGATGAAGAATTTGGCTGATATTCTGATGAAAAAAAAATGTAAAAATGAAATTAAAGGAATATTCTGGGTTCAGTGAAAGTTAAGCTCAGTCGACAGCATATTAAAAAAGTTAATTTCGACTCGTCCCACCTTTTCTTTTAGTCACAAAAATCGAGGTTACAGTGAGGCACTTACAATGGAAGTGAATGGGGCCAATTTTTGGAGGGTTTAAAGGCAGAAATGTGACATTTGTAATTTTATGAAAGCACTTACATTCATTCTTCTCTTAAAACTCGTATTATTTGAACTGTAAAGATGTTTCAATTATCATTTTTACAGTCATTTTAGGGTTTTAGGGTTTGTTGACAATACATCGTCATAGAAAAGGTTTGTAAGTGAATTTATCACACTAAAATCATGTTTACACGCATATTGTTTATGTCTTGTGGCTAAACTTTTGAAACAGGGATTATTTTAACGTTTATGGATTGGTCCCCATTCACTTCTATCCTCACTGTAACCCAGATTTTTTTTTTTTTTTTTTTTAAGAAAAGGAGGGATGGGTCAAAATAATTTTTTGTTGTAATCAACATTGTCACAAATGCTGTCGATTGAGCTTAACTTGTATTGAACCTGGAATATTCCTTTAATGTTTTATTTGAACATGTCTTTTGCATTACACACTAAACATAGCCAGATCTATCCAACATAGAAATCAAAAGATAGATGAACAGAATTTCAAATCAATACAATATAGGCATCAAATTTGAGCTAACCTCCTTTCCAACACTTTATAGAAAACGTTAGTGGTCAAATTTGTGTATCATTCCACATATAGACCTTATTCACGCTAGCGCCATCTTTGATTTTTAATGGAAATGTAAACGAGGCTTTGAGGGATAGACGTACCATCTCATCAATTGCACAAACAGTATAAAGCTGTAAAAAGATACTAGATCACATCTGATTTTCCACAACTCATGCTGTCTGGAGTTCCTTGTCTACTGAATGTTCTTGGACAGATATTGTATCAATGTTTTGTCTGAAGAACGATCCAAAGCACTATAAACTGCAGAATAGCCCATTGAAAAGACTGTCTATCCCGCACAGCCTCGTTTTCATTCCCATTACAAATAAAAAATTATAAGCTTCACATTTCTGCCTTTAAATCCTCAAAAAATTAACCCCATTGACTTCTATTGTAAGTGCCTTGCTGTAACCATAATTTTTGTTTCTTTTTTTTTTTTTTGAGAAAAGGAGGGATGAGTCGAAATTAATTTTTGTGGTAATCAGTATTATGTCACAAATGCTGTTGATTCATCTTAACTTGTATTGAACCCAGAATATTCCTTTAATACCTTTTTTGTTGGTTTGTTTATTATTCTCTATGGTAGTTAAAGTTGTACATTTTTGTACGTGTCACCTCGTACAATTTCTTAAGATTTCACCATCTTGTACTACTATTAAATTGTCATGAGTCCAGGTTGAATCTATCAAATCATGTGCTGGTAGATCAGGATTGTCTCCAGGTCTTTCTTCTGACATCACTGATATTGAACCTACAGCCTTCATGTTACCAGCCCAGATGCTGAGCCATTAACCAACACCCTCACTGGCCTTTCGTCACCCTCTGGTTTTCACCATATTTTCACTCTTTGCATATTTATAAAGTTGTTGACTTTGACACAGTTGTTGTTTTTAGTGTGTGCAGCAGATGGGTATTTTAAGGGTGTGGAGCTCGTGGTTACACAACTGTTTATCTGTCAGACGCACACACACTCTTCTGCAGAGTGGCCCCATGCACACTAAACACTGAGACTTCTGGGTCTGACAAGCGATCTAGTTCATGACTGAACTCTTGTACCTTCACAAGTGGATGTGAAATATGATGTAAAGTTGCTGAATTTAAGTGTGTACTATTGAACTGCAGCACACATGAATGACACACATGTGCTAAAGGCCCATCAAAGTCTCATTTGTGAGAAATAAAGAGAATCAGCATTTGAGCAGATATAGTGTGTTATATTGTTAATATAGTCACAACTAAAGGGTGCAGACTGATCACACTGTGAATTGGCAATAAGAGACAACAATTTGCTCACCAAAATTCAAACCACGGCCCCAGTGGCCAAAGCTGGAAGTGTCGCAGAGGTGAAATGTCCTCAAGGTGGCGCAAAAAGCGAACTATATTTTTGGTTGTAAATGATGCAATACAGTCAACAAGAATATATTTTTAAATCCTACTCCGTAACCCAAACCCCAACCCTTAAACTAACCATGAGTGGAGTACAAATGTCATTTTAGAGCAAAAATGTATCATCTGTAGAATACTCACCATTTTTTATGTGAACCGAATACTTCTTGGTATCAACTGGATCAGAACCTGTGTCTGGGAGATTGCTTGCAAAACGTGCTATCAGTAGTGCCTCAAGGAAAGATGAACACATTTTAATTGAAGCAAAAATGTCTGATGGCACTTGTCTGTAATTCAGCAGAATGGGTCGATTTCAGGGTACATAAATATTCGAAAACAGCATGTTGTTTTTACTGTGTGATCACATTTTAAGAATGGCAGCAGAATGACTTCTTCAAAAACATCACCATCTTAAGTGCCTTATTGCTATTATGAAATAATTACTGCATAATAGAAATATTATTAAAAACAAATTTACATACAATTAGTTTTTTTTTACTGTATATACTGTATAAATTAATGAAGTGTCATCCTTTCGCTAGAAGATGTAGTCCCTGACATGTAAATTAAAGTTTATAGTTGGTCCCTCTGGGTGCTGTGCAGTGATTTACACAGTAGCTGTTATATTGTGCATTTTAGCACAACTGGAACTCTGCATTGACCAATCAGCATCCAGGACCACAACTATCCGTTTTATAATAATTGTCCATGGGTTCAGTTGCTTGTAATAGTTTCTTGAAATGGCAAAAATCATGGATTCTTTAAATTATTTATTCTTTGACTGAATGTCATTGACTCAAATCTGATCTTTGAATTCAAATAAAGTTTGAGGGAATATAAAACTCAGATGTGGGTTTTGCAGCAGGGCATTTCTGTCATGGTGGACATTGTGTTCTGTTCGGTTTACAGAATTAGGCTCCTGGACGTTGTGCATGAAAGTATGTATGTGCTGTTCATAAACCTGAAATAGACTGAAAACACGAACTCTCATCTGAACCCAAACCCACTGAGCACACTCAACCTACTGCCCACATGCAAATGCGCTTACACTTTCTTTACTATTTCATACAGGAAATAATATGTAGGTCATACAGTGTCCAGTGGCGCAAGTGTCCAATATATCTGGACACTTGCGCCACACTTAATAGTGTCTGAATGTCATTGCAAAACAATATATAGTGTTAAAAAATCAAATCCGACAGTTTTGTGACACTTTCTGGTTGTCAAACATTAGTGGAACATGTCCACAGTTAATGTCATGAACTGCACCTGTGGTTATTCTGCTTGGACACTTGTGTGAACTTGAGGGGAACTGACTTCATACATCCAATAAAAATCATCTTGGGACCGGCTGCTTAAAAGACAAAAACAACTCTGAAAGTGAGCCATTCTGAAAAAAAGTCTAGCAGCATTTGATCGCAAATGACACTTGCTGTGATATTTTGTTATCTAATGCAATGACGTTCAGACATTTTAATGTGTGTTGCAAGCGGCCAAATACTTTTTTGGGGTCACTGTATGCTCTGAACAATAAGTGAGATGGTTTTGTTTATGTAACTCTTTCAGAGGAAACATCAAATTTCTTCATTCATTCTAAATTGGTGGTTGGAAAGGTCTAGTGCAGCGCAGCTCAAAAAGTCCCAAAAAAATTTCCCCAGTGGCTTTTAGAGCATCACAGAGTCAATGAACTCCATACTGAAACTCCACAGTCTCTGTGAACGGCTCACATGCTTTTCAAACTCTGTTTATTTTAGTAAAGTTTAGTAAAAAGTCTGAGCTGGACCGTATTTACAGCTGAAGTGTGAATATCCCAGCGTAAATGTGCAACTGTAAGTAAGCCATTTGTAGGTTGATTTCACTGTGGCTCAATCAAAATATTGCTCTGTTTGTATGAGCAGCCTGACACAGTAACACTGACTCAACCAATGGTGTGGGTCTGTCTGTTTCTCTAACCAATGGAAGAAGGGGAGAGTGTTCAGGAAACCTGTTTAAAAAATTTCTTTTTGAAATTCCGTTTGGTGACGCTAGTTTACCTTTACGATACAGATTCAGTGCCTCTATAATAAGGGTCAAATGAGTCTTGTGTTTTTCTCAAAACAATGACAGAGGTGATGCGTTTGTGTCACTGCAGTGCAACAGAGCAGTGTTAAACATATGACTGCGGTATTGTCATAGCTCCATCATCCCAACACCTTCCATTTATGTTTGGACTTTTAGTTGGACACCTATTGAGACTTATGGTTATGTTTTTCAATTAGACTACACTTCCCATGATCCACTGCCCTCCTCACACTCATCTGTTCTCCATCTTTGTTCCCAGGTATTCTATGTTTTGCCATTACCCATGTATGTATTTAATCCCTCATGTTCTCTCCTTCTTTGACTAGTCTTAGTCCTATGAAGCTATTCACTTGGTCTTTCCATGCTAGAATTTATATTTCCGTCTTCATCGTTGTTGGCATAGTTATTTGTTTATCTTTATGTTCCTCATTAAACTCTGCATTTGGGCTCTAACACAATTTCTCTCTCTCTCTCTTCCTTGTGAAAGTGTGACAGGTATAGAAACACACGCACACCATGGACTGACGCAGAGGAGCAGCAAGCCTCTGTCCCATATGCGTATGCAACAAATCACAGATATTACATAACATGTGAAGAAACAAAACTCCACCCAGCACTGAAACTCACATGTCAACACACTTTATTAAAGACACTGAACTAATCAAAAGCTCTCTGAAAGCTACTGTAATCAAGCAGAATGATTCACTGTGATACTCAAGACAAACAGAACTGCCAATGTGAAAATACAGTGAAAAAGAGAACAGCTTTATGCATTTTTATATACCAATTGGCCAAGACAGCATTCCAGTCTTGTTAAAAACAATCTAATAACAGCTATGACATTATACACTAGTTCATCAGCTACTGTGTATTTGGAATTAATTTCATATGAATGTTTTAATGAAAATTTGTGTTCTTAATTTGCTTTATTATGCAGTGTCCATCTTATAAAAGCAATAAGACACTCGATGTTGTGCTATATTGTGAAAATAGTTAGGCTACTACACTGCATCATTTGTCACATCGACTTCACAGTATAACACAACCATTTGTGCCTTATTGTTTATTCAAATCAAGGATAGTTTCTACTCTAAATCATGATTCTATAACTACATTTGAAACAGACATAAAATTACTATAAATGCAAACCTGTGACCACTCATTTTAACACTGAAAAAACTTTGGAGTTTATTCTGACTATTACTATTATCAATATATAGTTATTGAATGTTAGTGTCTTTATAATATTGCAGCTGCCATAATCTTATAAAAGCAATACATTCTGCTTCATATTTTACCCTTAACCATGGCGAGCCTTTCATGGCCCATTGCTTCATTTCACTGTGATGCTCAAGGGGAAATAATGTGAAGAATTAGTAAACTAGAGTGGTTTTATTGATTTGTAAAAATGTTGTTGATGTAATGAGAGTCAGAGGGATTAAAACTTTCTTTCAGACACTCCTCAAGTATTAACCATTTCATTACACTGTTATGTAACATATAGAGTGTTTTGTGAGATTACTGCACACTATCAGTCTGGCACTGGGGCATTGACGCAGTGAAACAGGACTGTATTTAGTGGTGGTGAGCGTATGAGAGGGTGCGTTTAAGAAAAGAAATATGGTGGAAACCATAATGACAGGTTTGATCTTACTGCCCAACGTAAAGTCTCCCAAAACAGAGTCATAGGATCTGAAGTAAAAATGACCCACATTTCCAACAGATGAGAGTAACTGTTGACTACCCCGGTGTGTTGTTACCTTAGTAACCTGTTTTTTTCCATCTCACAGACTCACTGTGGCTAGTTTCACTGGAAAGACATGACTCAAAAATTTGCAGGTCTGTGATCTTAATATTTACTTGAGGGGATTGAAGCAAAGCTCGTTATAGCAACAAGCTATTATTTCAGCCTAAAATGAAAATCCTACCCTCATGAGACTTTTTCATTTTGTGGAAAACAAAGATTTGTAGCATCATTTCCCATACAATGAAAGCATACAGTAACCAGGAGTTGTAAAGCTCCTAAAAGGACCAAAAAACATAACTAAAATTGTACATATAACTCAAAAGTCACACAATAGGTTTGTTTGAGGAACAGAAAACACAAAGTTCCAATGTTCTCAAATCTCATTGACACTTCCATACCTGGCATGGCACAATTGGTCAAATGATAGGCAAAAATCAAGTTAGGTATCACTGACGTCAAACCTCACGTTATATTCATGCACAAATGAGAGATCCAAGTTTTGATGTATAAATTTTGGGTCTGTTCCTCACACAGCATGTGACTTGGAATATAGTGCACAAGTCATATGGACTACTATTCTGATACTATTTGGAGATGACAGCCCCTAGTCACAACTTTCATTGCATGGAATAGGATTAGTGTGAAGCTTCTGCTAAACATCCCCTTTTTTAGTTCCCCATAAGAAAGTCATAAGGTTTGGAACAATAATTCTCATTTTTGATTGAACTTTTCTTTTAACCAGCAGACATCATTTCATGTATCATGTTCAGTAAAACAATCAACAAGATCAAACGCTTTGCAGGAGCTTCTTTTTATTGGCTTTGTGCTTGTAGCTGCAACCATCCTCAGAACATTCTCCATCTTGATGTTAATACAGATGAGTAGCGTTATAAGTGCTTTATAAGCAATAAATATAGAGGATATAAAAACAGATATAAAAAAGCGTTGCAGACGCTGTCTTGACTGGAGTACACACTGCTGCTGCGTGCAGGAATCAAAGCAGCCTTCATCCTGCAGCGCTAGGACGTTCAAGCCGATCATCAGATCTACAACAAGGAGACACAAAGATGGCAGTTAACACAAAATCCACAACAATACTCAATCCTGCACATTAGACATCAGGCGCTGCTGCAGTACCTTTGTTCACGGCAGACTGTTCTGGATGTCGTTGAGAATGTTTCCGTACACAAAGTTGTACAGTTGTTCCTTAGACATGGTTCCATCTAGCTGCACTGTAACACAGATGCACACAAACCTTCAATGTCTGGAGTCTCGATGCATCAGAAACAAACACACACAACCATACAAACACTTACCGACATCAACCCCTGAGTCTTCCATGATTTTTGTGTGTTTCACATACATGGGCCAGACGTGTCCATCAAACAGACCGGGTGGGTCTGGCACTGCATAGTTCCTTGAACTGAAACACGCACACATACACACAAAAATCAGGTGCCAAATCAAACCCCTTTAGTTCTTCGACTTCAGTTCAAACGCTGATGCAATACTCACCTCCTCCTCTTTTTGCATTCTTCGTATGGAATGGAAATAAAGTATCGTTGGTTGAACACATCGATCAAAGGTCTGTTGAAACACAATGAAAATACATTTAATAAAAATGTATCATTTGCATCACACTGGGCAAAGTCATTTACAGTCGCAGAGCAACATCCCAATTAACTGTCATGAAAATCATCTTATGTGAGGCCACAGGTAAACACATCAGCTTTACAACAGTTTTGAGTGTGGCTCATTCAATCAGAATTTAGAGTCAGAACTAAGCATTAGAGGTAGTTAAACTATATTGAGTTTTGTTTTTAACTCAGCATTACAGTATAACATGCACTGATGTCTTGGCATATGATTGTTATGAATAACATGAACTTTTAGTTTATACATGAAGTTTCAAATAAAAAGAGAAAATAATCAAATGATATGAAATACCTTTAATTTGTAAAGCGTTTTATTAACTGGAATACCCTTCAATTCTATTCATATAAACCATTTTTATTGAACTTCCCTTTCATCTTTATTTGAGGTTACAATGATGTAAAATAAGTTTTTTTTTTTCTCTCCCCTTTTCTCTCCAATTTGGAATGCCCAATTCCCAGTGCGCTCTAAGTCCTCGTGGTGGTGTAGTGACTCACCTCAATCCGGGTAGCGGAGGACGAATCTCAGTTGCCTCCGAGGCTGAGACCATCAATCTGCACATCTTATCACGTGGTTTGTTGAGCGTGTTACTGCGGAGACATAGCATGTGTGGAGTCTTCACGCTATTCTCCGCGGCATCCACGCACAACTCACCACGCGCCCCACCGAGAGCGAACCACATTATAGCTACCACGAGGCGGTTAACCCAACATGACTCTACCCACCCAAGCAACCAGGCCAATTGGTTGCTTAGGAAGCCTAACTGGAGTCACTCAGCACGCCACGGATTCGAACTTGTGACTCCAGATGTGGCAGTCAGCTTCTTTACTTGCTGAGCTACCCAGGCCCCCCAAATGTTAAGACTTTGTTCATCCCACACACCAACGACTGTGCATGTAGTGTATGGACATAGCATCTCACCCATAGGTGTACAGCAGGAAACCTTCCACAATCAGGATATGAACGCCTTCCCCTTCATCCTGCACACGTGGAACGATTTCCGAGTCCAGGGTGTTGTTGACGCCGTGAGATCTTTCAAACTTGACGGGGTTCTGCTCCCAGGCATGGATGGTGCTCATCATGGCGTCCATATCCAGGGCAGAGATGACTGCAGAATCAAACATGTAAATGCAACAAGTTAGTAGAGGAGACGTGTCGCAGACCACCAGGCGTCTTAGTTAAATAAACATGCAAAATGTATTAATTAAGGCGCCTTGCTTAAACACACACACAACACAGCAACCCTTCGATAAGAGCCCAGCTTACCATCATACTGCTTAAAGCCATCTTCACCAACTGCAATCTCATCTTGGGGCTGAAACATACACCAATGAGATGCACTCCAGAACATTCTGACCAGCACAAGCTGATGGTGATCCCTCCAGACACCCACCACTAACCGTCCTTTACAACTAGACTAGAACTGTCTCAGCTACAACACGTGACTTAAGCGATAAAACTATATCATTAATGAATAACCTACAGCTCAGATGTGCGTATTCTCTGCACCTACTCACCTTGAAGAAGTCATCCTGATGAACCACACAGCAGTTGGGCAGATCCTTGATCAGTCTGTCAGTCAGTGTTGTTTTACCTCCGTTTGTGACCCTGTGGGGCAGAAACACATTCAAGTCAAACACATCACAACAACAAAGTATCAAAGAGTAAACAGTGCAATGCCTTTCTCGTTTACAATGGTACCACCATATATTTTGGAAAGCATTATGGTATTTCCATAATAGTCCATGATGCATTTAACACTGGTGTATCATATGACACCATGGCACATAAATAAGACCATAACTTTATTATGCAAATACGTCACATATTCATATTTCTCCAGATTAGCAAAAACTACCTTCATCCTTCCGCCAAAATACAAGTTTCTTCGATTTCTGCAACAGTGTAAGAAGCTATTAGAACCTGCCAATTACTTTTTTCTTTTTTTCCTGAAAGTGTCGACTAACATCAAATAACCACAGTAATATTGTAGTAACTGTCACTGGGGTAACTACTGTATTTTGAATAATGGTTAATTGTTTTATACTGAATTTTTTTTTTTTTTTTAACGAGAGTGGCACGCGCGCAGCATGCGGCCTGGACTGAGCATGCGCTCTCATTCACTCACCCGCCGATGCCGATGATGAACTTCATCTTCAAACTGGAAGACACGCGTCAAATCTGGAGAAAAGTGGCTGGTAACGCTGTTAACGGATCGATGACCGTACGAAGTAAAGCGTAAAAAGAGAAGGTGAAAGGAAACGTCAACTACTCGACTCCTCCATGGCGCTGAATGAGAGTTGGATGATGGCGCTGCCTCGCGATCTTATACCAAGACAAACTCTTTCGTTCACTGCCGCTCAGACACTACTGCGAAGTGCGCGCTTACTGACTATATATAAACCAGCGGGCCAGCGGAAAAGTAATGCCAGCCAATCGGAGAGCTGGATCGTCACAGTCTATGGCCACGCCCTGTGTGGGTGGAAGAGGGCCACATTCAGCAAACTTTCTGTTATACATTCATGATGAAATATGAGAATGTTATTCTGACGTTTATAGATTATGAGAGAGAAGAGTCAGATATTTTTAGTTAATTAATTTTGCTTTGCTTTTCGCTGAATAATTTATACATAAAGATGAACTGAATTATTGCAAGCCTTGTTTCAATCTCGTTATGTGTTTATTGAACTTTTTTAAAGCAATTAGAACTTTGTCTTTGTATGAGGACTTAGGACTTAATATTGGACAGAAATATTTATAAAGGACCCTGGCTTGTTGTATTGTGGTGTTGTGACAATGTTAATTGTTGTTATAAACATTTAATAAAATAATAATAAATAAAAACATTGAAAATGTGTGAAAACTATTCATTTTTTTAAGTAGTACAGCTCTATTTACTCACTGTAGCATGTAATATAAAATAATTTAGCATTTTCAAGCGTGCTCTTGAAAAAGTCGGTTAAAGAAAACTGATTTCTTTAGAATTCTGTAAATCTTTCAACTAGAGTAAAGCCAGAGTCACAGACCGGTGTGTGTTCAGTTCATGTGTGTTTAAGTAAAACACATCTCACACATCTAGTACTGGTCAGTGCTAACGAAAAGCAAATTCAACAATACAACATCACACCATGACTCTCAAAACAAAAGCACATTATTCCCTAACATTTATCAGTTTGCACCACCTTTAAACTCTTTACATTAATTAATGTATAAATTATTGTTTCATTTGATGCCCTCTTTATTTATTTGTATTTATTATTATTTCATATATTTATTTATTTATTTATTTATTTATTTTTGTTTTGTCTTTTCCTCTTGTTTCTGGCTTAATTTGTTCTTCCTTTTTCTTTGTTCCATTTAATATGTTAATCACAATCAATTGTGTGATCTTTTCTCTGTAAAGTGTTGAAGGACCAATAAAAATATATTATTCATTCATTTCTTTATTGTTTACATTTGTGTTGTGGTAGTTGTTTTTATAACGTGTTATTTGTGGTTAGATTCAGTTCATCAGTCAGTCAAATTATAGGTTCTAGTCTCTAATTCAAGAGTCTGTGAATGAGCTTTCATTTTCCATTTTCTAATTATGGTTATGATTTAATGTTTTTTTCCTCTGAACTTTTCCTTTGTCTGGTCTTTGAAGATCTCATTCTTTACAGATAGACAGTGTGTTCAGTCAGATCGTGTGCGACGTGTTGATTCCTGACTAAATGTTCTGGATGTGTTCATAGTATTCCTGGGATCCGTTTATTCCTTACATGGATTCAGTTACTGCAGATCCACATTCCACACATTTATTCACGTCTGAGGAAACCAGCGGTTCTTTAATATGCAATAAACTATTTGAAACAATGACAATATGCAGTCATCTTTCTAACCATACCATGCCTTTTTGTTCATATTTATTTAGATATTTCATCAGTTCATTGTATATTTGTTAAAATAAAAAAAAAATAAAAAAAAGGCTAAATGTTATCTTTCCCTTTTCTAACAATTGTAATTATTTTAAAAATGTTCTTAAATAAACAGCACATATTTTATATATACAGACATGGCATTTGAGAAATGTTGACCACAAGTAAACATTTCTACTGGTTATTCGCACATTACTTTCAGTTGAAGGAATGTCAGACTGTGTTTTGAAGTTCGAAAATAAAAATTATGAATCTGACTGTTGTTGTGATGTCGTCGCCATCTGGAGGAGCAATTTTTCTTATGACGTGTAAAACATATCCGCATGTTCATTTAAACCTCGAATCTTCCTCTCTTTTTATCCGTTTTAAAGTGAACATCACGGTTCAAGTGTTCACTCGTTCCATAATCGTTCGTCACATCGGGGCGCGTGTCAGTTGTGAGAACTTCATATGAACTACATTTCCCAGGTGCACTTTCGATGTTGAAAAAGCATATGACATGATGTGGAAAGAGGGTCTTCTGATAAAACTAAAAATGATGAATATAGGAGGAAGAATTTTCAAGTGGATAAGGATTTTATGGGAAATAGGACTATTCAGGTAAGGGTAGGAAACGAAATATCAAATAAACATGAAATAGAAAATGGGACTCCACAAGGGAGTTTAACAAGTCTGTTTTCTATAATGATTAATGATGTTTTTTCTCAAGTTCAACCAGATATTGGAAGATCTCTTTTTGCAGATGATGGGGCAGTTTGGAAAAAGGGAAAGAACATTCTGCATATAAATAGAAAAATACAAGAAGCAGTAATAAAGGTAGAGAAATGGGCGTATGAATGAGGATTTAAATTCTCAGTAGAAAAGACAAATACAGTAGTTTTCACAAGGAAAATAATTCTCCCAGAAATGAACCTGAAAATGTATGAAAGAACATTGGACAGGGTGAAAGTTTTTAGATTCTTAGGAATCTTATTTGAAACATAATTAACATGGGCAGATCATATAAATAAAATTATTGGAAAGTGTCAGAAAGTAATAAACATCATGAGGAGTTTAAGTGGCGTGGAATGGGGTGCAAACTTCTCCTCATTAAAAATTGTATATGTGACAATGATTAGGTCTGTGATTGATTATGGAAGTATAGTATATGGGTCAGCATCAAAACTTTATTGGAAAAAATAAATAAGATACAAGCTCAAGCTCTTAGGCAGTGCAGTGGAGCAGTAAAAACAGCATCCATATCAGCTCTGCAAGTTCTGACAGGAGAGATGCTACTAGAAATAAGGAGGAAACAGCTAATGATTCATTACTGGGTCAGTCTTAAAGGGCATAAAGAGGAACATCCTACAAAAATGGTGATACAAGAAATCTGGGAACATGATAAAAGAAATATATGCAAAAGACATGGGGATTAATAGAGTCAAGATGAGCCCAACAGTTGTAATCCCAGAAACAGATAAGACACCACATATAGACATGCATATGTTGGAAATAAAGAAAGCAGGAAGAGGGGAAATAGATTTACCAACAGAATTTTCAATTCATGTCAGTGTTAATTACCCCCAGTATATACAAATATTTACAGATGGGTCAAAAGATCCAGAGCATCAGACAATTGGAGCAGCATTTATAGTACCAAAATGGAAAGAAAGTGGAATAAAACGAAGTTCAAACTATTTGGGAGTTTATACAGTGGAAATGCTGGCAATATTCATGGCTTTACAGTGGGTAGAAGAACACAAACCAGAATACATTTTAGTATGTTCTGACTCTGTTTCAGTCCTTAAGAGCCTGAGAACTTTCAAATCCAGAAGACAAGATATTCTGTTTAGAATTTTACAAGTACATACAAAAATAATTCGAGAGGGTACAGTAATTAGGTTTATGTGGGTTCCGGCACATGTGGGTATAAAAGGAAATGAGGAGGTGGATAAATTAGCAAAACAAGCATTACAAAGAGAATCAATAGAATTACAAGTTGCATTAAGTAAGTCAGAAGTTAAAGCAGTAATATGGGGTAAAGCAATAGAAGAATGGCAAGGAATGTGGAACAATAAAACAAAGGGTAGATTTCTTTACAGCATAACCAATAAAGTTAATAAAAAAATAGGAAATATAGGTAAGTCGAGGAAAGAGGAAGTTGTTTACAACAGAATAAGGTTAGGACATTCAAATTTAAATAATACACTAAAAATAATAGGAAAACATCCAGATGGGTTGTGTGAATACTGTCAGGTTGAGGAGAATATATCACATGTAATTACTGAATGCACTAAATATGAACAAGAAAGGACAAATATGATGGAGGAGTTGATGAAGAATGGAATTAAGGAGTGCAGTATCAAGGAATTAACAAATATGTAAAATTGGAAAAACAGTAGAACTTTCTTTAAATTCATAAGAAAAACAGGATTGATAGGTAGAATTTAAGCTCTGTTCCACACTCCGGAGCAAAAGGTGCCGGTAAGGCGCCATTTACGTTGGATGCCACCCGCCGTTAAAAAAAAAAAAAAAAAAAAAAAAAAAAAAACAGGAAGAAGAAGAAGAAGAAGAAGAAGGCGTGCTTTCGCAGGAGTTCGGCGGAAGTGGGCGGAGCTTCCATTGGCTCTGACAGATAGCCACTTTCAGGAAGTGCTCGAGGTAAGACATAACATCTTCCCTTTTATCATAAACTTTGAGGGAAAAGGATAGGTTATTTTTATTTTTTTTTATTTATAAACCCAACCTGTATTATGAAATATAGTTTTTTTTGAGCTCCACGTTTGGGTTTATTTCTCAACCTGTTCTGTAGGACAGCTTGATTGTATGTTAGCATGCTAATGTGTGGTTGAGGTTTGCTGCTGCGCGAGTCTGTGTTTATTAATTAATATTAAATGTATATGTATATTTACTATATCCGACAACTTTTAATACATGTAACACCTCTAAACTGCTGTATTTACATTCTTCCATAAAATAACTCTGATTCTGCCACGTAAAGCTCGGATCTAATTTGGTGATGATAAAATCGAATTATTTTCTGATGTTCCTTTAATTTCATTAATAAAATGATGGTTAATGCAAGAGGTGTTTCCTGAGAGCAGTAATACTGCTTGATGATACTGCACCTCTGTCTTTTTTCCATGAAGTTGCACCCTGGATTATACATACATACACATATATATGTATGTATGTGTATGTATGTGTGTGTGTGTGTGTGTGTATATATATATATATACATACATATAAATACGTATATATATATATATATATATATATATATATATATATATATATATATATATATATATATATATATATATATATATATACACATATACACACACATATATACACATATACATATATAAAACTTTTGAAACACGACTGAAATGTTTCTCATGATCTTAAAAATCTTTTGATCTGAAGGTGTACGCATAAATGTTTGAAATTAGTTTTGTAGACAAAAATATAATTGTGCCACCTTATTAATTTATTTCATTATAAAACTAAAGTTTAATGAAAAAAAAAAGTTTTTGAAATTGATGACTTTTTAAATCATAATGATAACAGAAATCACCCAAATGGCCCTGATCAAAAGTTTACATACCCTTGAATGTTTGGCCTTGTTACAGACACACAAGGTGACACACACAGGTTTAAATGGCTATTAAAGGTTAATTTCCCACACTTGTGGCCTTTTAAATTGCAATTAGTGTCTGTGTATAAATAGTCAATGAGTTTGTTAGCTCTCACGTGGATGCACTGAGCAGGCTAGATACTGAGCCATGGGGAGCAGAAAAGAACTGTCAAAAGACCTGCGTAACAAGGTAATGGAACTTTATAAAGATGGAAAAGGATATAAAAAGATATCCAAAGCCTTGAAAATGCCAGTCAGTACTGTTCAATCACTTATTAAGAAGTGGAAAATTCAGGGATCTCTTGATATCAAGCCAAGGTCAGGTAGACCAAGAAAGATTTCAGCCACAACTGCCAGAAGAATTGTTCGGGATACAAAAGAAAAACCCACAGGTAACCTCAGGAGAAATACAGGCTGCTCTGGAAAAAGACAGTGTGGTTGTTTCAAGGAGCACAATACGACGATACCTGAACAAAAATGAGCTGCATGGTCGAGTTGCCAGAAAGAAGCCTTTACTGCGCCAATACCACAAAAAAGCCCGGTTACAATATGCCCGACAACACCTTGACACGCCTCGCAGCTTCTGGCACACTGTAATTTGGAGTGATGAGACCAAAATAGAGCTTTATGGTCACAACCATAAGCGCTATGTTTGGAGAGGGGTCAGCAAGGCCTATAGTGAAAAGAATACCATCCCCACTGTGAAGCATGGTGGTGGCTCACTGATGTTTTGGGGGTGTGTGAGCTCTAAAGGCACGGGTAATCTTGTGAAAATTGATGGCAAGATGAATGCAGCATGTTATCAGAAAATACTGACAGACAATTTGCATTCTTCTGCATGAAAGCTGCGCATGGGATGCTCTTGGACTTTCCAGCACGACAATGACACTAAGCACAAGACCAAGTTGACCCTCCAGTGGTTACAGCAGAAAAAGGTGAAGGTTCTGGAGTGGCCATCACAGTCTCCTGACCTTAATATCATCGAGTCACTCTGGGGAGATCTCAAATGTGCGGTTCATGCAAGACGACCAAAGACTTTGCATGACCTGGAGGCATTTTGCCAAGACGAATGGGCAGCTATACCACCTGCAAGAATTTGGGCCTCATAGACAACTATTACAAAAGACTGCACGCTGTCACTGATGCTAAAGGGGGCAATACACAGTATTGAGAACTAAGGGTATGCAGACTTTTGAACAGGGGTGATTTAATTTTTTTCTTTGTTGCCATGTTTTGTATTATGATTGCACCATTCTGTAATAACCTACAGTTGAATATGAATCCCATAAGAAATAAAAGAAATGTGTTTTGCCTGCTCACTCATGTTTTCTTTAAAAATGATACACATATTACCAATTCTCCAAGGGTATGCAAACTTTTGAGCACAACTGTGTGTGTATTAGTCTATAATACATCACAAATACTTAAAGTGATTCTGTTAATTGAATCAAATTCTTCATTAGATTAATAAATGTATTATCTCTTACCCATAAACTTAAACGTAATCTCATATTTCATGCAATAACCTGTATACCTAGGCCTGGAATGGAATATTAAGAAATATATCTGATGTTACAAATAAAAGGCAGAGGAATTCATTTTTTTTTTGCCCCCATATTTTGAGGGCATTCTTTTTTTCTTCTTTTTTTTGTCCCAGGCCTTTTAATTTCTGACTCTGTGCATCTCCTCAGATTTTTATTTCTTTATTAACATGTTTATTGTTAATTGTTGATTCAGCACACCCCTGTGTGATGGAAAATGTGTGTTTGTGCTGCAGAGGAAATGTCACACAAAACCACAGTGTGTGCAATGTGTGTATTATTGTTGTATAATCAGTGTGCAGATGTTCACTGTGTGATGACGCTGATGTTGCATCTTTCAGGAGGAGCCTGTGACCCGCATCAGCATCAGTGGACGCATGACCAGCACGCGTTCAGTCGCTGAAATCAGTTTCTGGCAGACGTGTGTGGCCGCTGAGCAGGAAGAGACAAGTGAAAGTCACACAGGAAGAGAGAAAAGAGAGTGAAACGCAGGAAGTGCTGCAGGAGGAACATGACCGAGTTTTGGATTTGTTTCAGCTGCTGCGTCGCCGAGCAGCCGCAACCTGTGAGTCGCAAACACGCTAAACATGCAGTTCTGTCCTTATTATGCCAGCAGTGAAGGTTCATTAAACTTTACAGAGAGTCTCGTGTGTTTTTTGAGCAGTTAATGAAGGAAAAGTGGCTTAGAGTGAATGTGCGTCTCAAATGCCTTTTTTCTTCATCTTATAATTTCTTGTGTGTGAATTGCAGAAGCGGAGGCGGAGAATAGATCGTTCTATGATCGGAGAACCCACAAACTTTGTTCACATGACTCATGTGGGTTCTGGAGACATGGGGCTGGGCGCTGTGAGTATCATTACGCCTCACACATACTTGATATCAGCAGATTTTACACACTATGCAAATTACATAGGCATGCAGCATTTACATGAGAATTACCTCAGTGTTTGTTCGTAGAATTACCTCACCATACATTCTATTTGTTTAAAAAAAAAAAAGGAACATTTGACTGACAAATACAATAGTTTGTTGAAATGTCACACCAGAATTGTTGGGAAACTGAAGGCTTTTGACCATATGCATTATTCTCATTTGTCTGTTAAAGGAAATGGATGATCTGTTATTTTTACAATTCTGATGAAATTATTTCCTCTTAACTCAGTGTTGTTTTTTGTCTCTGGCAGGTGGACTCTGTTCAATCGCAGATGAAATCTAAAGGTGGCTACGGGAACGGCACACCAGAGAGCGTTCAAGGATAGACAGGTGACACCTTTACACTGCATGGATTTCAGCATTACTGTCACTTGCTCCGACACCGTTGAATGTCACACAAATTTGGGAAGGGGTTAAAAAATAAGAAGGACTTGTGATGTCATATGAAAAGGAAAGTTGTTTCAGAGGCGGAACAATTATTACATTTTGATGAAAGACTATTACATTGTTTTGGATGTACGTTGATGAATCATTCACATTAAGATTAGGAACATGTATTAAAGTCTAGATAAAATCCAAATAGCTGTTTAGGCATTGTTTTAAGCTTCTGTATTCTAAAATCTAGCCAAATGATAACAGTAATTAATTGCCAGTAAAAACAAATAGTGATAGATTTGAAAAAGTAGTGTGGAGATGCTATGGTGGGTGAACTTGAGCTTAAGCCTCCATGTCCGGTCAAAAAGCCTCCTCAAAAGGTATCTCTGTGTTTCAGGAGGGGAGTAGTTCTCCATAATATACTGCAAACTCACATTCAGCTTTGACTACATTCTTGTATGGAACACCCACTTTTAACAGTCCAATTAAACAAATAGTTCACAAAAAATGAAAATTCTCTCATCATTTACTGACCCTCATGCCATCCCAGATGTGTATGACTTTCTTTCTTCAGCAGAACACAAATTAAGATTTTTAGAAGAATATTTCAACTCTGTAGGTCCATACAATGCAAATGAATGGGTGCCAAAATTTCTAAACTCCAAAAAGGACACAATGGCATAATCTATATCTAAGACTCCAGTGGCTTAATCCATATCTTCAGAAGCAATATGATAGGTGTGGGTGAGAAACAGATCAATATTTAAGTCCTTTTTTACTATCAATCTCTAATTTTACTTTCACATTTTTACTTTTTTTTCTTGTATATCACCACCTACTGGGCAGGGAGGAGAATTTATAGTAAAAAAAAGAATTTAAATATTGATCTTTTTCTCACTTACACCTATCATATCACTTCTAAAGATATGGATTTAACCACTGGAGACATAAGGACTACATTATACTGCCTTTATGTGCTTTTTGGAACTTCAAAGTTCTGGCCAACAGAAAAAAAATCAAGTCTCACCCTACAATTTTCTAATTACATATCTTATTTCACTCGGAAATGCATCACATTACAGAAGTAAAATGTGTTGCAAATGTTGTTTCATGATGACTTTTAGCTCAGACTACTGCATCGGGACTGAACCTGCAATAAGTGTTTTGTATAACAGTGTCGGTTGATTGACTATGATGTTTTGTGTCTTGCAGCTCGTGTAAACCCGTCTGAACCACAGACAAATGCAGATCACATACACTGGAGCGAAGTGCTCGCGATGCTGCCGTCTGGACTGTTGTAGATATTTTTGTAATGAAAGTATTGTTATTCTTTTACTGCTTTGTTAATTGTTCTGTACAAAAAGACCTTTAACAGTAGAGATTTATCCAAATGGCTGTCAATACGTGATTGTTTATGTGAGGGATCAAATTCGGATTAGATTTTTCCAATGGATCTGTATTTATTTCATGGTTTAATGGTGGCTGGGCCACATGACACAATTACACAAATTCACACAGATGCCTCTTGAGTTATAAAATCTGTAATAACTGCTGTTTCTTATGTTTTGTGCCTTTCAAATATTCCCTGGATAATGGAATATTTTTGTTTTATCTTTTAAATGTGCTATTTTGCAGGAAACTTGAATTGTGCATCTCACTGTAATATTTGTGCAATGCTCGAATGGGATGCATTGGCAGGAAAGTATTTTTGTACAAATTTTGTTCATTCTGATGCCTGAATAAAAGAACAGCCTCGGAAGAGTTTGTGCATGTGTTGTATTGCATGCATCTGTCAGATGAAGATGTTAAATGCGTGTTACTGATGCACATTTAGCCGTTCACACTTCATCTAATGAATCACACATGGATTTACCATTACCTAATAATGCTTTCACTATCCTCTGTGACTCAGATGATCTTAAACTATGTTCTTGTTTTGAAGGTACAGTTCTGGGATTTCCAAACCTTCATATTGATCTAATGACAATCTTATGCGAGTTCTTTAACATCTGATGCAAAGTCATTAAATAATTCATAAAAGAAAACACATCAGAAAATTAAATAAATAATAAAACCACTATGGTTTTGGTCCATTATTATTATTAGTGGTGGTAAATAATTGTATTTTATTTAGCTGAAAACAGTTCAATCGTAATATAATAAAAGTACCAGATATCCTCAATCGGAGCTAACAACGTAATCACGCATTATTGATAAATTAAATGGATTGCACACTATGAGAAATATCAGCATCAAAAAACGTTTCAAATTTCGGCAAATATTTAATCGTTCTTATGAATTAGGCGTTACAAAATGTTCATTACAAATGACATATGTTCATGGATTTTGTTCGTATGGAAGTTTTTGTGCAGAGACCTTCTGTACCTACGATGAAAAGCTCCGCGTTTTAACCATAGAAGACGGTAACTAGCGTGTTACGACAGTAGGTCGCCGTTTGCGGATACCAAACAAATGAATATGGAGAGCCGTAAACGAACACCTCCCTGTCGCAAAATTGTCCGTGTCATCTCTTAGGGAAATTAAAGAGAAGATCCATTTTTATCGTAGTAAACTGCGCACATAGTAAGGATTGTTTAGTATAAAACATGTGGAATATTAGCGTACAGGCGGTCAATTCATTAATCGATGAGCTGTTTCCTCACAAAAGCATTGTATTCAGCGTACTGAAGAATCTCCTTCATAGACATCCATTAAAAAGGGCTCTTGTCTCCTCGTCAGTGTACCGCCATGTCTGTATGCGATCACCGCGGTCACTAATATGGGGAACTCAGCTTGTAGGTTTCTATTTTAGAAGGGCTCTGTTTTTGTGGGCAGAAGCGCGTGACGCTTCTTTCTCGGTAATGTGACTGTACGGCAGAAGGCGGAAGTGTTATTGTTAAAATAAACATGACAAAAGCGAAACTCAGACAGTGAAATTACGGTTCTTTAAAAGTAAGACACAAAATATAAAAACTCGTTTTCTGGAGGACATCTGACCAGAAGCGACAGAAATGGCAGTAAATCTGTTGATATACCTCGCGTTGATGTTTTGCTCTCAGGTAAGACATGAAACTAAATCAAATCTGAAGCGTCATGAAGTAGGCGCTCGTCTTTAATGGCGACTTATTTTCTTTTATTTGGTGTGTTCTGTCACAGGTCGGTGGTCATGAGGCGATTCTACACGTGTCTGAAGGATCTACAGTTAGAGAATACTGTCTGGTGTACAACTCCTCATGGAGCAACATCTCACACTCACTCACTGGAGCTGTGAGAGCATTTATACACATCATCACATTCATCTGAAGAGAAGTTAATCAACATTGGCAATCAGATTCAAGGGAATTTATTCACCATTCAGAATTATTAAATTAAAGCAAAGACATTCATCATACATAAAAGCAAACATAAACTTAAAATTCTAAATCTCATCAGCCTCTCTTCACAATAGGACAATACGAATTTGGTTATTTCTAAAAGAGAGGGAGACATGTCCCCCCAGTTATAATGGTTGTGACGCCCCTGACTTTCACTCTTCTATGGAACACAAAAGGTTAAGTTATGCAGAATGACAGCCTCAGTCACCATTCTCTTTCATTGTACGGAAAAAAGATGCAATGAATGTGAACCATAACTGAGGGAGGCTGTCAGCCCCTAAATATTTAGCTAAACATCTCTTTTTGTGTTCCACTGAAGAAAGTCAGGGTTTGGAACTACACGAGGGTAAGAAATTATGACAGAATTTTTTTGTGAACTGTTTTTTAATAGTTAGGAATGTTCATCCAGAGGTTATTTTGTTAAGATCCAACATAAATAGTACCATTGTTAGTTGTACTGAGTGTGTGTGTGTGTGTGTGTGCAGCAACCATACCCATTAGTGAACCTGACGTCCAGTCCCCTGTGTGAGCGGGGTCAGCTGACCCCAGGTTCTCTTCAGGGTAAGGCTGTGGCGGTCATGCGAGGGGAGTGTGATTTCAGTACGAAAGCGCAAGTCGCTCAAGAACTGGGTGCAACTGCACTTCTGGTTACCAGCACTGAGAGTATGGTAAGAGTTCAAATTTACCCTCATCCTGTTACTTATACTGTATGTGAGCTCCTCTTTAAAACCTCACGTTTACACCAGGTGACTCCATCAGCGAACGACTCAGAGTACAGGAAAGTGAATATTCCTCTAGCCCTAATGAGGCATCGTGACTTTCTGGACGCCCTGCAGGTAAAGAACCATGTGACTCTGATCTTCTATGTGACTCTTGCTGCATTCAATTAATTCATGCTGGAATGATGGAATTAAAAGAATAGTTCACCCAAAAATTCCCCAAAAAATCATTTACCCACCTTCATGCCATCACAGATGTGTATGACTTTCTTTCTTCTGCTGAACACAAATAAAGATTTTTAGAAGAATATCTCAGCTCTGTAGGTCCATACAATACAAATGAATGGTGACCAAGACTTTGAAGCTCCAAAAAGTACATAAAGGCAGCATAAAAGTTATAAATACGACTGAGTTGCATTTTGATCGGTTCTCATCCAAAATCGATTAGATCACTTCAGAAGACATGGATTAAACTACTGGAGTCTTATGTATTATTTTAAGCTGCTGTTATGTGCTTTTTGGAAGTTGTGGTCACTATTCATTTACATTGTGAGGACCTACAGTGCTGAAAAAGCATCCATTCTCTGTTTGTTCTTCATAAATCTCTGCTCTCAGGTGTTTCTAGATAGAATGGAGGTGAGGTTATACGATCCACCTGTGCCGCTGTTTGATGCCAGCATCATAGTTATGTTATTGCTCGCTGTGTTTACGGTGGCCATGGGAGGGTTCTGGAGCGGAGCAGCGGAAAAGTGAGTGATTCTGTCATAATTAACTCACCTTCATGTTGTTCCGAACCAGTAAGTCTTCCTTTGTTCTGTTGAACACAAAAGGAGATGTTTAGCAGACATATTCGTGCTGCTCTTTTCCATATAATAATGATGGATGTGAAAGGGAACGGACACTGTTGAGTTCTAAAAATAACAAAGTAACCATTAAAAAGTGCACAATATTGTCATGTGCTGATGGGATGGTGTGTGCGTGCAGGGTGAAGCAGACTGCAGGCCCTTCAGCAGATGTGAACGACGTGCGTTCTGACAGCAGCGAGTTGTCTCTTTACTCTCCTCTCAAGGTTCTGCTGTTTGTGGGTATGATGTGTGTGATGCTGGTACTCATGTATTTCTTCTACCGCTGGCTAGGTGAGTCTGTATAGCCCTAATGTACAGTAAAACTTACTGTAACTCTTCAGGAAGTGATGTGAGTAATGTGATTGGTTGTTTTCTCTTGTAGTTTATGTGATTATTGTCATATTCTGTCTGGCGTCAGCGACGGCGCTCTATAACTGTCTGGATTCACTAATGACAGCTGTGGGCTGTGGAATGCTCAGGTGAATACACACACACACCAGACAAGCTTATACACATATAATTGTGAGGACCTCCCGTAGACTTCTATTGTTCTTGATTTAATTATGGGGTGCATCTCAATTAGTTTCCTAGTTCAGTAGTCAGGGCACTTACCAGGGAGTCGGCCATTTCTAGGGCTGTCACTATTGCAAAATCCTTCCAGTGCACTGAAACATTTGCTCTCTAAAAATTCCCAGAATGCACCATAAAAACCAGGGAGCATCGTTTCTCTCTATGTTCCCTTATCGGAAACGTCGTCATGTCTTCTGAAGTCTTTCAAGTTGTTAAAGGACGAGCACAAGTGTAAAACTATGAAGTCCAAGCCTTATTTTCTCTTTAAAAGAGAATTAGCTTTCATCCATAATGTTCATGAAAGGGAAACTTTTTTAAATATTAGAGTTGTTAGAAAAAGATTGAAAATAAGTTTATAAGTAAAGACGCTGACTATCACACCTGGAGTCACAAGTTTGAATCCAGGTAGTGCTGAGTGACTCCAGTCAGGCTTCCTAAGCAACCAATTGGCCTGGTTGCTAGTGGGGGTAGAGTCACATGGTATAACCTCCTCGTGGTCGCTATAATGTGTTGTTCTCGCTCTCGGTGGGGCGTGTGGTGAGTTGTACGTGGATCGCGGAGAGTAGCGCGAAGCCTCCACACGCGCTATGTCTCCGCGGTAACACGCGAGTGATAAGATGCGTGGATTGACGGTCTCAGATGCGGAGACAACTGAGATTCATCCTCCGCCACCCGGATTGAGGCGAGTCACCATAAGGACTTAGAGCGCATTGGGAATTGGGCATTCCAAATTGGGGAGAAAAAAGAAAATACGTTTATATTTGTTTCTTAATTTATGTCATTTATCTTCCATAATAACACTATACATTTGAATATCTACAATGAAAACACACGATAGTGTCATTTAAACAGTGATGTTGTTGATTAATAACAGTTGTGTTTAAAAGCGTGACCTCGTAACTGTGTCGCAGGTAATTAGGCAATAGTGTCCCAATGCTCAGTGGATCAACATCCTTTCCAGTGGCTGAATTCTTGTTAACGATATACTGGTTCATGACATAGGGAGTGAGATGAGACAAACACCTTTTGGCATTTAAAAAATTTTATCAAGCCATTTTTGGCTCATTTGTGAACATTTGTTACACAATAATAATTATAATAATAATACATTTTATTTATAAGCACCTTTCAAGACTCTCAAGGACACTTCACATACATAATCAAGTTTACAATAAGAACATAAAAGATACAAATCTAAAATCACAAATAAAAATATGCATAATCATAAAAATGAATACATTCATAAATAAAGGTTATTTGTAGTAAGCCAATTTAAAAAGGTGAGTTTTGAGGAGAGACCTGAAAGTGGAAAGACAATCACAATTACGGATATCTGGTGGTAAAGAGTTCCAGAGTCGTGAAGCAGCACTGCTAAAGGATCTGGACACCACAGAAGTCAGACAAACCGAAGGTATCACAAGAGAGAGAGAGGAGCAGGATCTAAGAGTACGGGTAGGAGAATATATATTAAGAAGATCTAGAAGATAGGAAGGTGCTAGGCTATGAAGAGCCTTAAAAGTCAGTAACAGAATCTTGTATTCAATATGAAATTTAACAGAAAGTCAGTGAAGTTGTTGAAGAATAGGAGTTATATGGACAGAGTTAGGGGTTTGTGAAATAATCTGTGCAGCTGAGTTTTGTACCAGCTGTAATTTATACTGAAGTTTTTGCGGTAGACCAAATAGAAGGGAATTACAATAATCCAAACGGGACATGACCAGAGCATGTATGAGAGTGACAGTGCTGTGAGTTGAATGAGATGAATGAAGACGATTTATGGTGCACAAGTGGAAATAAGCAGTCCGGGTGATATTATTTACATGTACTTCAAAAGAAAGAGTGCTATCCAGAATGACACCCAGACTCTTAACTTTCAAACAGGGAAGGACAGTGGAATTGTCAATGGTCAGAGCAAAACTTTTTGAATTGACAAGATTATGCTTAGTACCTACAAGAACTACCTCAGTTTTATTACTATTGAGTTTGAGGAAATTACAAGAAAACCATGATTGTATTTCAAGTAAACAGTTATGAAGGGAAAACGGTGGAAGAGAAAAATTTGGCTTGGTGGACATATAGAGCTGGGTGTCATCAGCATAGCAGTGAAAGTGGATTCCAAATTTCCTAAAAATATAACCGAGAGGTAGGAGATAGATTATAAATAATAAAGGGCCTAAGACTGATCCCTGTGGAACTCCAGTAGTAACTGGAGAACACTGTGAACAAAATTTATTCAATTTAACGAACTGAGTGCGACCAGAGAGATAAGATGTAAACCAAGCGAGAAGTGCCTGTAATACCAATGGATAATAAACTCTCTAATAGAATATTGTGTGAGATAGTGTCAAAAGCTGCGCTTAAATCAAGAAGAATGAGTATAGACAGAAGTCCTGCATCAGCTGAAATTAACAATCACAAACACGTACTCATTGGCTTTGTTTAAAATGGAATACTAGCATACTTCGTTCTGTATACTGCACAGTTTGTACTAGAGGTCGACCGATAGTGGATTTTGTTGATGTCAGTAAATAAGGTGGTGGAAAAGGCAGATAACCGGTTAATCGGCAAAACAAATTTTTTAAATCGTTTTATAGAATGTTAAATAATAGAATGTTTCATAGTCTTTTCTTACTGTGACGGGCACAGACATATAGAAGCTACTAGAGTCCAAAATGAATAAAGTCCCAGATGCAGTTGTTCAACCAAAATCCTAATTATAACCAAAAAATAAAAAATGATTTGGTGCATAGAACACTTGATTATCTAATCAAAATAACAAAATATGTTTAATCTGGTGTGTGTTTCCAGTGTCTCCTGCAGGGGAAAATCTCTCTCTGTGCGCTCGCTGCTGCTCGCCGCTGTCTGCATCACACTGGCTGTGATCTGGGGAGTTTACAGGAACGATGACAGGTACACGCAAAAGTCTGGTCAAATTCAATTAGCGAAAGTTTGTGTTTGTGATCAGAATTTATGTCTGCCAAAAGTAATAAGTAACAACAAAGTGGAATATACAGATCTGCTCTACTCATGGATGTCAAGTGCCTCAAACAAAACTCTGAAGATCTTTGATTCAACTATTGCAAAATTTGATTTAACTAATGTTTCAAATGCTTTGCCAAATCCAGCTATTTCTTCTTGCAGCCTGGTACCTTAAAAACACATCTTTGTTTCCTTGTGGATTGATATACTGTAAACCTGTGCGCACGCTAACTCCTGGAAATTGTGTAGCAGTCAGCCAATCAGATTGGAACTGCTGATTTCAGACTATGGACTAAAACACACACAGCCATGGAACTTGTGTTTTGACAGTGTTCCTCTGGTTCTGTTCGGGTCTGTGCAGGTGGATCTGGATTCTGCAGGATCTGTTGGGTGTGGCGTTCTGTCTGAACTTCCTGAAGACCATCACCCTCTCAAACTTTAAGGTAGCGCATGTTTTTACTCATGGCTGCAGTAACATGCTGCTGTGGCTGCATGTTTGACGTGTGTTTGCATGATCCCTGTAGATCTGTGTGATACTGCTGAGTCTGCTGCTGGTCTATGACGTCTTCTTCGTCTTCATCACACCGTTCATGACGCCTGTGAGTGACACCTCATACACACTCACTGTTTGAGAGACACTCACCCGTCTGTAGATTAGTTTGGGTTTGTGTTATTGCTTTATTGTTAAAGGGATAGTTCACTCAAATATGTAAATTCTGTCATAATTTACTTCTTGTATTTTAAATCATTAAAATAGCAACATATCCAGTGAAACAATGAATGTTGGGTGATTGTCTTTACAATTTTACATGCCATTCAAAAACGTGCCATTTTCCAACAATAAGAGTGTAATAAAAGTCTAAAACTAACTAACTTTTCTTTTATTGGATGTAAATGTTCAAGACAAAGGGGAAATGGTTGCTGTCTCTTTAAGAGTGTTTTAGCGCAAGATACAATATTAAAAGACCTCCGCTCAGTTTAGTCCCATTATTTTTGTACTGTGTCGTACTGTTGCATCTGTATTCATTTACTTTGAGTATTCTGTTATTTTGTGACAAAAAATAATATTGTTATCATTCTTCACTACTAGAGAAGAGGATTTCAGAGATTGTGAGACTACAGTCTCTCACAGGCTACTCTCTCATTTGTTTGGGTGTGAGATGATAAGATACGGTAGAGACTGTGTCTGTTAATACGGAATGCAATACTAATCCCTTAAATACCGGATGATACGGATGGTTGGCAACAGTTATATGACAAATGATGAAAGTTTATCAACATGCGGACCTAACCGGCCCAATTTTTACCAGCCCAGCGGTAAATTCTCCCGATCCCCCCTATTAGCCACTCCGGCCCTGTGTTCAGCAGAATGTTGCATCTTTTGACCATACAATGAAAATTAACATAAGTGACCAGTTTGGAACAACATGAGGGTGAGACAATAATGAAAGAATTTTAATTTTTAAGGGAAATTATCTCTTTAATATGTGTGTGATTTCAGAATGGAGAGAGTATCATGGTGCAGGTTGCTCTGGGCCCGGGTGCAGGTGGAGAAAAGGTGAGTGTGACACGTCATGTTAAGTGGTGTGTGTGTGTGTGTGTGTGTGTGTGTATGTGTTTGTGTGGTACTAACAGCACTGGCTGGTTCTGCTTTTGGTTTTAGACTGATGGTAAGGTGGTAGAGGTTCCAGGAGACTTCTCATCCTCCTATGAGAAAGTAAGAAGCTTTATGAGTGTGTGACCTGCATGTGTGTTTGTCTAGATGAGTGTGTGTCATTTTGGTTAGCATTCAGCTCTAGACACTAATTGCCAACACATGCTGTTTGTGTGTATTTGTGTAAAGTGTGAGAGTTCTGTGGCATTTAGACAGTAATGTGTGTGTTTTCCAGTTGCCTGTAGTGATGCGTATCCCACAGTTCTCGTCATTGGCTCAGAATCTGTGTATGACACAGTTCTCCATCCTGGGCTACGGTGACATCATTGTACCAGGTGAGAGTTTTCCACACAATCACAGACATAACACTTAGCCTATGACCCAACGTGACTCTTATTGTCATGACATTACGTTTGTGGCATAATACTGATTACCACAAAATGTATTTCGACTCATCCTTCCTTATCTTTAAAAATAGAAAAAATCTGGGTTACAGTGTGGTAGACTTTTTAAACATTAAAATATTCACTGTTTCAAAAGTTTAGCCACAAGACATAAACAATATGTGTGTTCACATGATTTCAGTGTGATAAAATTACTTACTAACCTTTTCTGTGTAAAGTTATAGTCAATTTTACAACTTCGTTACCATGACGATGTAGTCAACAAACCCTAAAACAACTGTTAAAATGACCATTTAATCAACTTTGGAGTGGTGGTGGCGTAGTGGACTATAGCACTGAACTTGTAAGCAGAGGGTTGCTGGTTCAATCCCCACAGCCACCACCATTGTGTCCTTGAGCAAGGCACTTAACTCCAGGTTGCTCCAGGGGGATTGTCCCTGTAATAAGGGCACTGTAAGTCGCTTTGGATAAAAGCGTCTGCCAAATGCATAAATGTAAATGTAACTTTACAGTGCAAATAATACATGAGTTTTAACAGAAGAATTAATGTAAGTACTTTTATAAAATTATAAGTTTCAAATTTCTGTCTTTAAACCCTCCAAAATTTGGCCCCATTCACTTCCATTATAAGTGCCTCACTGTAACCGTGATTTTTGCTTTTTTTTTTTTTTTTAAGAAAAGGAGGGATGAGTCGAAATAAATTTTTGTGGCAATCAACATAATGCCACAAATTCTGTCGATTGAGCTTAACTTGTACTGAACCAGGAACATTCCTTTAAGTTTGACAGCATTTTAGCATAATATTGATTACTACAGAAAATATTTTCGTTCCTTGTTTATTTAAAATCACACTTACAGTGAGGCACTCACAATGGAAGTGAATGGGGCCAGTCAATAAACGCTAAAATAAAAACGGTTTCAAAAGTATTTTCACAAGATGTAAACATTAAACGTGTTAACTTGATTTTAGTGTGATAAAAAGTTTGTGTGAAAAAAAACAAAAAACAAAACGCAGGGTTTATCCATCATCATGGCAACAAAGTTGTAATATTGGAAATAACTATGCACATACGGTTAGTAAGTGATTGTATTACAGTGAAATCATATTAACATCTGTAATGTTTATGTCTTGTGGCTAAACTTTTGAAACGGTGTGTGTATTTTAATATTTACGGACTGGCCCCATTCACTTCAACTGTAAGTTCCTCAGTGTAATCTGCATTATTTTTCTTTTTTTAAATAAACGTGGGTGACAAGTCGAAATTGTTTTTTGTGGAAATCAACATTGTCACAAATGCTGTCAACTGAGCTTAACTTGTAAGTACATGCATGAAACACAGCCCCAAAATTCTGTTGGACTCGGGTCAGGTAACACCTCTATTATGTGTGTGTGTTGTGGTGACTGCTGTTTTCTGCCTGCAGGGCTGCTGGTTGCATACTGTCACAGGTTTGACGTGTGGATAGGCAATTCTAGCAGAATATACTTCATCTCCTGTGCTATCGGTACGAGCATGTCATCTACTGCATTGTTCTTCTGCACATTCAAGCAAAACGATTCCAGTCGGAACAAAAACTCCAGTTTAAACTAACAGTGTGTTGTGTGTGTAGCTTACTGCGTGGGACTAGTGGTGACGTTTGCAGTGTTGTTGGCGACTAAGATGGGTCAGCCCGCTCTGCTGTATCTGGTCCCCTGTACTCTCCTCACCAGCTCCATTCTAGCATCCGTCCGGAAGGAGTTCAGACAGTTCTGGGCTGGTACCACTTACCAGGTGAGTCATTCTGATTAGACAAAAGATTCTTCTATTTGTGTCAAAGTGCTTCTGATTGGATTGTAAAAGTCCATCTGGATGTGATTTACCATGATACCTCATGTGTCTGTGTGTGAGAGAGATGTTTTATGACTGAGATATATACATGTGTAAGTGTTTACAGTGTGTACAGTAGATGCATGTATATGTATATGTAGGTATAAGACTTGCGATTTGACTTGGTTATCCTTCAGGTACTGGACGAATCCAGGAAGCCATTATTATCAGGTTTGAATTCATTTTTGTTCCTCATTCTAATAGTTACACGTGCTCGGTGCTGACCCCTGCCCTGCTGTCTCTCTTTTGCACATCTTCCTTCTCTAAGAGTGTGATCACACTTGTAGTTCGGTTCTGTTGGTCTGGACCAAAAAAGAAAATGATACATTTAGTCCTGGTTCGATTAGCGTTCACACTGGCATTTTTAACACCGAACCTAATGATACAAAACCAAAGGCATCAGGAAGAAGTCACAACCTGATTGGACAGCTTTTATGACGTATATTTTGTGACGGAACTTGACGATCATCCAAAACAATGCTGGCTGCTGGGCTAAATACGCTCGTTGGATTTATATATGTATATATGGTGGTATTTTTACCAGCTGAGAACAAACGAAGAGCTAATAAAATGTGTAAAGGAGTCAAAACATCGCCAGAAATTCCCCCGTTGTACACACAAACGAAGATATGCTGCAAGGACGGCTGACGGCAATTCCGACACCTGTACCGAACTGTAATGGGCAACATAGCTCCTATGATGAGAAGAACCAGGTATGCTTCAGGTCAGTATTAGGCAAATTACTTCCTGTTTTTGGTCCGTTTAGATGTCTTTGGTCCATGTTGCGTTCATATATATCAATCGAACCTCACCAGAGTTCGTTTGGAAGCGGACTGAGACCCACTTTCAGGCGGTCTCAGTCCGCTCGTTTGGTGCGCACCAAGGTTCGGGTGACAGCGTTCACACTTGTTCAAATGAACCGCACTAACAGAGCAATCACACCAGAGTTCGTTTTAATCGAACCAAACCTGCCAAGTGTGAACACACCCTAAAACCTAATTTGCTGTAGTACACATGCACACCAAAAGATGGTACTAGAGTACTCGTATTGTCCTCCTTTGTGTAGTAGATGTGTATGGCAGAGTATTTGAATGTTGCTCCTCTGTCTCTCCAGCTCGTGTTTATTAGTTGCATGATATTTTCAGTTTGCAGTCAGACTCACCTGCATGTCTCTGTTGCTAATAAACATACATTTATTAACCTCAACAATTAACATGAATCAGTGACAAATAAGGACTTCTTTACAGCTTATTTTACATTCTGCAGAATTTGTTTTCTTTGAAACTCATGCTTTCAAATTATAGTCTAAATGTATGAGGTTTTATGATTTATTGAATTCACTCTTTGAAAATGCCATACTCTGATACTTCTCAGATCTAAACTATACCAAAATAAAAAAAGATATTTGAGCTTCTGTATAGACTTTTATGTTGAGATATCACTGTAAATTTCATGCTGAATATTTAGTAAACTAAGTTAGAAATGACTTTGTCTTCAAGCTAATTTTAACTGTTGTCATTTATTGCTTAAAAACGATTATATAGTTTTATATTCTAAATTTGCTTTGGACACTGAAATGTGCAGAGCACGTCACTAACCCACCCATTAATGAACACGTTAAAGGGGTCACGACATGCCTTTTTTAACTACTTTAACCTGTTCCTTGAGGTTCACTTATAATATCAGTAAAGTTTTTGCACAAAAAAAAAAAAAAAAATTCATTTATTTGTAAAATATGATGATTTTCCACCCTCATTCTGACCCTCTGTCAGAAACACTGTTTTGGTGCTGCTTCTCCTTTGAGTCTTGACTGTAAACGCCCACTGTTCTGATTGGCTCTCTGCTCTTGACTGACCTGCTCTCTCATTGCCATCTCACTGCTCACCACTACTGGGTGGGGCTACAGAAGTGATAACGTAAAGTAGGCATTGATGTGTTGTTGTGGAGGCAGTCAGATGTAAATATATACAACACTGTGACATCACAATGAGGAAGTAGAGAATGAGTCATTTTGGCAGATTGGTTTCAACAAATGCTCTTTTTGCAGTAAGGAGGAAGTTTTGAGTTCTGAAACTTACAGTATGTTTTTATAGTACAATAAACTCTTACATGTGAAAAGATCAAGAAAAATTTGATTTCTCATGTCATGACCCCTTTAATTCCATGTGTCCTGTGTTTTCAACAGTAACATCAAATAAGCACTTTACTGAATGTGTGTAGATCTTTCTGCTGTAGTGGTGTAAAATCATAAATTAGAGTAATGTCTGTCTCTTGTCTCTCTGTTTAGATGGAAACTCTGGATATGCTGGTGGAGTGAGAGAATGCTGACAGATCTCAGATTTATATTATATATTATATTTCCTCAAACACACAACAGAAGGGAAATGCCACCTAATAAGTGTTTTATGTTGATGTGACATGAATGTTGTAAGTGTTTTAGACTGATGAAACTCTTTACACTGAATCTGTCCATTACATCACTGCAAACAGGCATACACTGCAACACTTTCCACACATCTGACTATTAACTCATTCTGACAGATGGAAATTAATCTTTAAGGGGCCTTAAATCTCCACATCAACCTGCTGTTTAACTTTCACTTTTTTAAATGATCGTTTTATACCATATTGTTTGTATTTTTTCACAATATACTAATGAATAGTTAAATTTTCTTCCACTGCGAAGAATTAATAATTGAAATTAAAAAAGAAATTACAACAAAATGGGCTTTTTAAATGACTGAAGATCATTTGTAAATTCAGCCAAAGTGGCCTGTTACAGACAATGACTGAGGTCTCTATTAGTATCAGTGTCTGCTTGAGTACACATGTGTTTGTGTCAGTTACTGTGAGTATGTGTATTTGCTGTTCTTGACTCTGGTAATAAGGTTTAATTCAGCATAACCTCACCTTATAGGGATAGTTCACCCAAAAATGCAAATTCTCTCATCATTTACTCACCCTCATGCCACCCCAGATGTGTATGACTTTCTTTTTTCAGCAGAACACAAATGAAGATTTTTAGAAGAATATTTCAGCTCTGTTGGTCCATACAATGCAAGTGAATGGTGACCAGAACTTTTAAGCTCCAAAAAGCACATAAAAGCAGCATAAAAGTAATCCATAAGACTCCAGTGTTTTAATCCATATCTTCAGAAGCGATATAATAGGTGTGGGTGTGAAACAGATTAATATTTAAGTTCTTTTGAACTACAAATGTACACTTTCACTTCCACATTCTCCTTTTGTTTTTTGGCCATTCGCATTCTTCCTGCATAATGCTGCCTATCGGGCAGGGAGAATTTACAGTAAAAAAAAAAAAGGACTTAAATATTAATCTGTTTCTCGCCCACACCAATCATATCACTTCTGAAGACATGGATTTAACTGCTGGAGTGTTATGGATTACTTTTATACTGACTTATGTGATTTTTGGAGCTTCAAAATTTTGGCACCCATTCACTTGCATTATATGGACCTACAGAACTGAAATCCCATACTTTATTAATTTACTAAAATTCTATAATATAATCATAACAAATGTCGTAACGTTAATCCTTTATCAGAAATTATGGTTACTATGTTACAGTTTTGTAAATGGTGTGTCTCTTGCACTGGAATATTTTTTTAATGCATGCTTTTTTTAATAAATTCGTTCTAAAACAAATTTTCCAGGATATACGCTATCAGGGGATTTGACTGTGTTGGAAACTTATCTGAGTGCAGAAAAAAAAAAAAGTGGTACCATAGTTAGTACCAGCCGCAGGCCGTGCATTTTAAGTCTATGCCTTCAATGTGATTCATGCCATTAAGAAAACACAGTTTCACAATGAATAAGACACTCTATGTCTTTGGGCATCATACTTTACGTGGCAGTCAACTAGCAATACCAGTTGACATTTTAAAAACATGTCCACACACGAAAGCCAGAACTTGATCCGACACTGAATGCTCCAGCAAGCCTAATTTACACTTAGAAAACTCCTGATGTTGCTATAACAATGCAAAAAGCACTTACCAATTTACTTGAAGTGAAAAATCAGTCCTCCTTTCCTTTTGAATAAATTAAGCAATCACACGGTCATGCAGAACATCTTGTGTTTTTAAATCCATAAGGATCTCTTTCTCAGTGGTGATGTGGCAGTGACAGCCGACTCGTCAGACAGCTTGAGCTTACGCTTTTTGCTCTTGAATTACGGACATCACTTTAAGTGTGATTGTGTCACTCAAGGCCAGCTAGAAGGCCTCGACTGGGACATATCCTAAAGATCACACCCACCAAGAACAAATAAATCACTCTGATTGGCTGATGAATCTGACAATCTGACATTAGATGTGCATTCATTTGCACTGTTGAGGGATTCTGAAGAAATTCTGAAGGCCTGACGGGGTGGAGCTCAGACTCATGCGCTGCTTTGGGCATGCAATATGTGAAACAGTTGTCACACTTTGCTTGTAAGCATCAAGGAATAAATTCTGACTGGATAAACTTTTCATTTTTCTCTATTTGTTTGTAGATTAATTAAGAGTGGAAAGCGATTAAAAATACATAGGCAAAAAGGTGATTGAGAATGAAAGGATGAAAAATATTTATTTATTTGGCATGTTAGGCCAGCAGAGAAGGCTTTGCTGGCCCTGAGAATTCACCACTGGTTAGTACATTGATTAGATGGCATTACCATGGTATTGAATGATTACCTTATTCACAGTAGTGTTGTCTAGGGCATCCGCTGTATGCCCACCTATCTTTCAAAGGATTTTGCGTATGCCCACATAAAATGAGCTATGATATGTATGGCCGCCAGAACAGCGAGGAGGCTTTTGACACATAACTTTTACTTATACTGAGGTGATGCCGCAGCACCGTTGAGTGAATTGTGATTATTATTTTTTTAAATAAGTGTACAGAGATTCTCTTCACGGAGCAGCAAGAGGCGGGACCACAACTGAAGGCACAGTTGGATATTTTCTAACCAATCATATTTTCTGTTTTAGTAAGAGGCAAGACATTTCCGGCGTCTACAGTGAGATGAGCCTGCAGCGCTGGAGTCAACATAATTATTTTGCGCTGTAGGGCTGCATTCCACTTCACTTTTAACATCCACTCTCTAACCCCCCTAAGCACTTCCCCTCGGGGGAATCCCCGCCACCATTTCTTAAGTCCGTTCCACTTCGTTCAGTGAGCTAGGGACGTTTCTGTTGACAGACCCTCAACCATAGACGTATTTTATATGTCTATGCCCTCAACCCCTCGATTTTGACAGAGGGAGCGAGCCTACTCTGATGTATGCTTTAGGCAACTGGTTGTATGGTGCCTTGGGCAAAACCCGCTTCAACACGCCCCCTTAGTTGTTGACCGGGGGTCGCCCCACCGCAAGATGCCGCCCTGGGCAACTGCACATGTCGCCCATGCCTAAATCCGCTACTGATTCCACAAATTGACATCAGCCTTCAACATGCTCCAAGTGATCAAGGGTTTAGGGTGTTCCAGTTAAACCCATTGCCAGGGTTGGGAGGGTAATAAAATGCAAAGTAATCTGTTCAGTAATCAAAATACTTTTTGAATGTAACTGTATTCTAATTACCAATGATTTAAATTGTAAGGTTGCACCATACAACCTTGAACGCAGCCTATATTTACCTCGCTGTTAAAAGTACAAAAGTACCTTGATAAAAACACAGTATGCCCACCTCTTCAGTCACTATTACACGACTGCTTATTCGTGTACCGTGGTATTTACATGAGACTCCAAGAATCTCCTTTGAATGACATGGCACTACCAGGGCACAAATTACACCATTTCTCATTGTAGAATCTATCCTGCAACTCTTTGGCAGTGCAAGTATAGTTGTTTTTTCTTCATGCCAGTATAAAGCACACTCCGTTGAAATAGAACCGTACTCCCCGCGGCCACCGCTGCTGCTCCGCCCCGCTCAAGTGACGCTCTGCGGGCTGACTCAGCGGGTGGGACGGCCTCAAGCCGACTCCGTCACGCCGCGTCAGTCCGGAGTCGCACAATTATGAAAAATCCACCTTCCGCTGGAGCTGCAGCGGACGCACACGATACCCACCACCGTCACCGGGCTTTCCTTCCGAGGCATACAGAGCAGCACAGCGCCGATAGATGGCTAGACGATCCGCTCTTCGTGAGTCTGAACCTTGAAGAGAATGGTACGCATCACTCGCGTGCTGTTGTTGTGGTTGTCTTGTGTTTGCCAGAGGCTGCGTGGCAAATCTGGCATAAACTGACAGTGCGCCTTTCAGTGGCAAGTCTCTGCCTGCCGAGGCTGCTTGAGGTGGAATGCGGGTTGCGTTGACAGCTGCGCTGAGTTCAGTCACGGAGCTCCACCGACTGTTGTTAGCGCGGCTCGAGCATCTTGTAGAACGCTGTGCGGGGCAGCGCGAGGGTCTTTTGGCTCGTGCCTCTCGCGCGCTGCTAGCTTTTAGCCCCTCTAACGCGCGCGTGCACCGGCAAACAAACAAACCAAAAAATAAATAAATAAATAATAAAAACCGCTGGCGTCGCGATCAGACAGATGTTTGCACTGCAGTCGTACATAATAACGATAAAATGTGTTCACCAGATTGAAGCCTTTGGCTATAAGAAAACACTTCTATTAGCTTAGTTGCTCACTCTGTATTTAAACGCTGCGGTCACGTGATGTTGGTGTAGTTGACGTTAAGAATGACAGTAACTAAAAACAACAATCTATTCTGCAATAATAAGTATTATATTAGCAGAATGTTCATAAACTGAAATATTGACCTGGAATTGCGCAAGTTCTGAGGAAACACCGAGGCGATCCTTTATAAACGCATTTCTAATATTGGCAGAATATTGTATTAGATGTTGTTTTGTGATTTGTCATTATAAATTAATACATTTTAAAGTGTAACCCGACACTTATCTCTTGTGTGGTCTGTCAGTGAGGTTGTGTGACGGGAGCGTGCTTGACAGTTTGAAACGTCACTGATTCGTCATCGACCGTCAACTGCGAGTGTTACATCGTCTGACGTGGAGGGGCACATGGGGGACCAGGGTCTGTCTACCCCCCCCCCCCCCCGAACCGCAACTGTACAGATGCACTAATATTTTGTTATATTTTACTTTAATGATAACATGGCAAGCATCTCAAAACGGTTTAATATTTCAGCATAGGGTAAGGAGACACTATCTAACCTATTGCCCACCCTAAAGGTAAAAATGCCCTCCAAAGTTCACATCGTAGTACCGGCTCTGTTGTGAAGTGATTTTGGTTGAGGTGATCTCTCCTCTAAAGGTCTTTCTTGAGGGCTAGAACTGGAAATACCTGCATTGTGGGGTCAAGTATCTGTGTCAGGGCCTACAGCTGAATTTTTAGTCTAAACTAGTTGAACTCTTGTGGTGACATTGATGACCCCTTTAAGAGACCATATTTGGTTTTATGTCTTAGCCTTATTTGCTTCCTTTGCCCTTAAGCATATGTAGATACTTTAAATACTTTTTCAATTTTTGGTCAGTCATTTTAATTTAAATATTTTTTTAGAGTAACTTTTCTAAACTTAGAAGTTTATATAGAGAGAGAGAGAGTATTTATGTACTGTATATATGTACAGTGTAAGTCAGAAGTTTACATACACTTAGGTTGAAGTCATTAAAACTAATTTTTAACCACTCAACATATTTCATATTAGCAAACTATAGTTTTGGCAAGTCGTTTAGGACATCTACTTTGTGCATGACACAAGTAATTTTTCCAACAATTGTTTACAGACAGATTGTTTCACTTTTATTTGACTATTTCACAATTCCAGTGGGTCAGAAGTTTACATACAAGTTAACTGTGCCTTTAAGCAGCTTAGAAAATTCCATAAAATGATGTCAAGCCTTTAGACAATTAGCTTCTGATAGGAGGTGTACTGAATTGGAGGTACCTGTGGATGTATTTTAAGGCCTACCTTAAAACTCAATCAAAAGAAATCAGCCAAGATGCAGAAAAAAATTTTATGGACCCCCACAAGTCTGGTTCATCCTTGAGAGCAATTTCCAAATGCCTGAAGGTACCACATTCATCTGTACAAAAATAGTATGCAAGTATAAACACCAAGGGGCCACGCAGCCATCATACCGCTCAGGAAGGAGACACGTTCTGTCTCCTAGAGATGAACGTAGTTTGGTGCGAAAAGTGCAAATCAATCCCAGAACGGAGGACCTTGTGAAGATGCTGGAGGAAACAGGTAGACAAGTATCTATATCCACAGTAAAACGAGTCCTATATCGACATAACCTGAAAGGCTGCTCGGCAAGGAAGAAGCCACTACTCCAAAGCTGCCATAAAAAAGCCAGACTTCAGTTTGCAAGTGCGCATGGGGACAAAGATCTTACCTTTTGGAGAAATGTCCTCTGATCTAATGAAACAAAAATTTAACTGTTTGGCCATAATGACCATTGTTATGTTTGGAGGAAAAAGGGTGAGGCTTGCAAGCTGAAGAACACCATCCCAACCGTGAAGCATGGGGGCGGCAGCATCATGTTATGGGGTGCTTTGCTGCAGGAGGGACTGGTGCACTTCACAAAATAGATGACATCATTAGTAAGGAACATTATGAGGATATATTGAAGCAACATCTCAAGACATCAGCCAGGAAGTTAAAGCTTGGTTGCAAATGGGTCTTACAAATGGACAGTGACCCCAAGCATACCTCCAAAGTTGTGGCAAAATGGCTTAAGGACAACAAAGTCAAAGTATTGGAGTGGGCATCACAAAGCCCTGACCTCAATCCGATAGAAAATTTGTAGGCAGAACTGAAAAAGTATGTGCGTGCAAGGAGCCCTACAAACCTGACTCAGTTACACCAGTTCTGTCTGGAGGAATGGGCCAAAATTCCAGCAACTTATTGTGAGACATCTTGTGGAAGGCTATCCAAAATGTTTGATCCAAGTTAAACAATTTAAAGGCAATGCTACCAAATACTAACAAAGTGTATGTAAACTTCTGACCCACTGGGAATGTGATGAAAGAAATAAAAGCTGAAACAAATAATTCTCTACTATTATTCTGACATTTCACATTCTTAAAATAAAGTAGTGATTCAAACTGACCAGAGACAGGGAATGTTTGCTATGATTACATGTAAAGAATTGTGAAAAACTGAGTTGAAATGTATTTGGCTAAGGTGTATGTAAACTTCTGACTTCAACTGTATATATTTATGTACACACAGAGTACTGTGCAAAAGTTTGTCAAAAATGTTGCATAGTGAGGATGTCTTCAAAAATAATGCCATAAATAGTTTGAATTTATCAATTAATGTCATACAAAGTCCAGTAAACATAAAAAAAGCTAAATCAATAGTTTGTGTGACAACCTTTGCCTTTAAAATAGCACCAATTCTCCCAGGTACACCTGGACACAGTTTTTATTGGTTGTTGGCAGATAGGATGTTCCAAGCTTCTTGGAACATCCTACTAAGCTCAGCAAAAAAAGAAACGTCCCTTTTTCAGGACACTGTATTTTAAAGATAATTTTGTAAAAATCCGAATAACTTTACAGATCTTTATTGTAGGGTTTAAACAATGTTTTCCATGCTTGTTCGATGAACCATAAACAATTAATGAACATGCACCTGTGGAACAGTCGTTAAGACACTAACAGCTTACAGATGTAGGCAATTAAGGTCACAATTATAAAAACTCAGGACACTAATGCAAGAACTGGCAAATGTAAACAATAAGTAGCATGCGTAAACATGTTAGGTAGCTGTTGTGTGTGACAGAAGCAAGTAATTGTCGCGTATTAGATGGAAACAATGTCCAGTGATGTCATTGGCTATAGTGAAAGTTGTAGGGATTTAAACATGTGCAGTCGCATGATGTCATACAAATTAGCCAAATTTTAAAAAAAGTCAAATGAATCGAGTTAATGAGATAAAAGGTGCTTTTACTGTGCAAACTGAGTACAATACTAGCGCTCTGTCCCTTTAAGATAGTGCATGCATGCACTTTAAACAGTGTCTATGGTGCATGGAGAGACTGATGAGAGAGATTGGATTCAGTCCAATAGAAGGAAACTGTTGATTTTCTAATGTGTGTATTTCTAATTTTAACCAACATGTTAAAATAAAAAAATGTGGGAACTTCGCGCACTGTGAACATGGAATGTGCAGGGATACTTAAATTTTGCGCAACACATGCTATCCCGCTATGAAATTCTAGCTATTTTCTACATATTGGTAATTGCTGCTGCTAAAACACTTTGAAACGAGTGAGCACAGCGCCTGTGCTTTGGCACGGCCAGTATATTATGCGCTTGCATGTCTTTTAGCCCTTTTCCACTGACATGGTTCGGGTGCGTTTTCCTGGGCGAATTCTCGAACTGTTCCATGCATTTCCACTGCTGAAAAGGCTGTTCCGGGGCAGAAAACCTGGTTCCGCACTGGCCCTAAAAGCTTGCTGGGCTCTACGCAGAAACCGATTACGTCAAGGGACGAAGGCCGGGATAATGTTTCATTACCATGGTAAACTTTTCCCAAACAACAACAGTATCTACCGTCTGCAGCAAGGAGTACTTCTTCGCTCTATAACAACAATAAAAAATCCACAAAATTATCAGACATTAAAAGTGTTCAGGTAACACGGCAAAATGAGTGCTCTACTTGCGATATGGTATTTACGAAGATCCAAGATAAACTAGAGAGATTGTAAAGGAAAAATACGAGAATGAAGATGCAGCACGAAATGATGCACGTCGTCTTCAATCGGAAAACTGACCAAATAATAAGCAAATTGAAAAACACTTAAGGAAGTACAGGGACCATCATAAGGACATAAGCAAAAGCGACAGTGGACGGAACACCAATGTTTTGGTCTCGGACACCGACCAGCCTGCTAACTAACCGGGGCATTGAATTCAATCAGTCACACTCATGATAAACAGTGAATCGCCGGTGTCCTCTGCAGCTGATCTCAGTCAGTTGTTATATTTGCCAACTTCGTTAGCTTTTCTTACACTGTTGTCATCTTATTTTGTGCAATGTTTTGTTCTGTAAGGGGATTTTTGATCAGCTACTCACTAAGTTTGGAAGATTGCGGCTATCTGTTAAGTAAAACGGTGGGATTCCCAATCAATAATATTATATGCAATGGCAAAAATCCAAATACAACCATCTGCTACACCAATGTTAATAATGATTCCACTGTAACAGTTTACAGAACTTAGCAAGTTAAGCCATAGTTCATACAATATAGTGTAATTACATTACCTGTTGTCTTTAGCGTAGATGTCGTCTTTGAAAATCTTGTTGAGCAATGTAATAACGATGAATTGCATTAATCTGTATGTTTAAATATGTCCTCAAAAACAAGAGTAAAAGCTGTATACAAACACACTGTGACGCGGCATGTTTGTTTATGTTTGAGGTAGTCATGTGAAACTACCATATAGACATTAACCCTTTACGTCACCGTTCGGACCTTAGGTCAGTTGAAAAGCACGGCCGGTTTACGATAGGCTACAGATTGTACCGGCCGTGAACCAGTGGAGCACAGGCTCGGCACGAGAACCATCGCAATTTTCGGTGGAAAAGGGCTATTTGTGAGCTAAATATAATCGTGCTCACTTGTCTCTGAACACTTGGTTAGTAGACTATATTCACTCCTTGTAATTTTTGTTCTCTCTCACTTGTTGTCTGCTCTCACTAATGTTATAAATGGATCAAGTGACAGTTCTAGCACCTGGCTCGAATCTCTCTCACACTGGCCCTGGGCCATCGGGCAGTCATTATTGTCGAGCCCTGCTTTGGAAACTGAAAAATACTGTGTTTTAATGATACAGCATCCAGGCCACTATGTGTCAGTGTAAGCCAATGCAAGTCATTTTGACAAACTTAAAAATATTACTGAATGCACCTTTAATATAAAAATAATTTGATTAGATTTTCAATTTCTGGTGCAGCAGCTAGTGAAAATGTCATTTTCTAGATTCCTTTGCAGCACCTGACAGCAAACACCTGTAGGTGAAATTAGTCATATACTGGGTGGCGAAACTGGTTTGAGGTGAATAACCTCTGTTAGAATGCAAATATGGTGACTGTGGTGTTGAAACCTGTGGAAGATTAATTGTTTCTGAGCTCTTTCATGTTTCACATCAGTGACGGCTTTTCTACACTAGTTTGGTGTTGGATTGTATGTTCTGCTTCTCATTATTATTTAGATGCTAATCAGTTGTTTGTTCAATGAGTTGTCCAGTCTTAAGGTCATACTAATTTTCAAAACCCATTTTTTTCTAGAGTTATTTGTCCTCTGGAAATTATGTGTGAGAGACAAAGAGAGACTAGCGTGTTTAAAAAGGCTGGTGTTTTGACTAATTCGATACTCTTTAATGTGATATCTCATTCTTCATTGGCCGAGAGCCAGAGATGCTTTACGCTGATACCCATACACACAAACAAACACAGGACAGCGAGAAACTTCACCCAGTCGAAACACACAAGAGCTCCAGTTGAGTTTAGACTGAATTAATTAATTATTTTTTAACAGAGATAGGTAGGTCTATTTCTAAAATCAGTTGACTTCAGCACCCCTTGTTGCATTATCTGCCTATGGTGTGAATCCAAAAATAGGAAAAAAACCAAAAAAACAAAACTTTATTTTCCAAAATTGGAGTGCCTTACCGGAATTATTAAAGAAATCTTAATATCCTTTTAGATTCTGGTTCAGAACAAATTGTCCTTTTTGTATCTACATTTTTAATGCCCTATATGGTTAAATCCCAGAGATTTGGGACTTTTAGTGTGGCTAAATTGTTAAATTGTACCCATTTTGCATTGTCGAAAACCAAATGTGCGTCATACTATGAAGCTAGTTTTTCTTGTCCAACAAACATAGGTCTGAAGTACAAATAATGTTGAAACTAGGAGTTTACCTTTATTTATTAACATAAAAACAATGATGTAAAAATCTCAATATTCAAGACTCCAAAAATACATTATTATTAAGAATAAGTGACACATGTGGCTCTTCAGTGAGTGCAGTACCTACATCTAGTTTTTGGATTTCAGAAATGTACATCTACAAAGCTCTGGAATGCATCGTCATATAGGCACTATGTAATGATGAGTCAGTGGGGTTGAGATCCATGTGCAGCTTTAATAACATTAAACGTAGTAAAACAGACAGGCAGGCAGGCAGGGGTCAATCACCAGCAACAGTAATATCAAAGGCAATCCAGAGGGGTAGTTAATAAACAGGCAAGAGGTCAGGGCAGGCGGCAGACAGTCACAGGTTATATCCAGGTAAACAAGGCAATAATAGTAGACAGACAGCAATGGGTCAAAACAGGGTAAACAGTCCAGGATCATACACAGATAATTCAGAAAACTCAGAGAATGCTTAGAAATGTCAGCCAGGGCAAAAATAAACTTCACAATGATAGAGAGTGAGAGTGAGACTTAAATAGCTGAGTAAATGAGAAACAGCTGAGCAGGTAATCAGTGCCAGGTACGGGGATTATGGGAAATGGAGTCCAAAGAGTTAGTCAATACCCAGGTGATGGAGCCCTCTTGTGGTGAGCGGGAGGAACCACAGAGGCAGGATTCCCCCCTGCCCCCCGCGAGCGGCTCCTCAAGCGAGGAGGCAGGTGACGCCGGGGTCCAAAGAAACCAGGGCAGATCAGACAGACGACCAGGGAACCAAGGAAACCAGAGCAGATCAGGTGGACGACCAGGAGACCCAGAAGACCAGAGCAGATCAGGCAGACGGCCATGAGACCAAGGGGACCAGAGTAGATCAGGCAGATGGCCAGGAGATCCAGAAGACCAGAGCAGGTCAGGCAGACGGCCATGAGACCAGGGATACCAGAGCAGATCAGGCAGACGACCTTGAGACCAAGGGGACCAGAACAGATCAGGCAGATGGCCAGGAGATCCAGAAAACCAGAGCATATCAGGCAGAAGGCCAGGAGACCAAGGATACCAGAGCAGATCAGGTGGACGGCCATGAGACCCAGAAGACCAGTGCAGATCAGGCAGACAGCCATGAGACCAGGGAGACCAGAGCAGATCAGGTGGATGACCAAGGGGACCAGAACAGATCAGGCAGATGGCCAGGAGATCCAGAAGACCAGAATATATCAGGCAGAAGGCCAGGAGACCAAGGATACCAAAGCAGATCATGTGGACAGCCATGAGACCCAGAAGACCAGTGCAGATCAGGCAGACAGCCATGAGACCAGGGAGACCAGAGCAGATTGGGTGGATGGCCGAGAGACCAAGGAGACCAGAGCAGATCAGGTGGACGGTCAGGAGACCCAGAAGACCAGAGCAGATCGGGTGATGGCCAGAAGTCCCAGGAGACCAGAGTATATCAGGCGGACGGCCAGGAGACCACCTCAGGGTAGGGACTGGATTAGGAGGCCTGGGTGGCAACCACAGGGTCGAGATAGGGTCAGGAGGCCTGGGAGGTGGCCACAGACTAGAGACAGGAGCCGTGGAAGGCGGAGCTGTAGTAGGCTCGGGGAGCGAAGCCGTGGGAGGCTCGAGGGGTGAAGCCGTAGAAGGCGGAGCCGTGGGAGGCTCGAGGGGTGAAGCCGTAGAAGGCGGAGCCGTGGGAGGCTCGAGGGGTGAAGCCGTAGAAGGCGGAGCCGTGGGAGGCTCGAGGGGCGAAGCCGTAGAAGGCGGAGCCGTGGGAGGCTCGAGGGGCGAAGCCGTAGAAGGCGGAGCCGTGGACTTCGCAATGATAGAGAGTGAGAGTGAGACTTAAATAGCTGAGTAAATGAGAAACAACTGAGCAGGTAATCAGTGCCAGGTATGGGGATTATGGGAAATGGAGTCCAGAGAGTTAAAGTCAATACTCAGGTGACGGAGCCTTCTGGTGGTGAGCGGGAGGAACCACAGAGGTGGCATTCGTGACACACTATATATAGAGTGTTTGCATTGTGAAGTCAGGCACTATGACTTTACTGGCGAAGGACAATTGCTCAGTTAAAAATGAGGAAAATTTAAATGAAGAATCTTGAATGAAAAATTTGGTTTTATGGTCAGGAGGCCGTATATTGCAAAATTGTCAAATTTGTGTTTTATGTGAATTGCTGGAGTCTTTAGAGCGTAGTGACACTTATGTAACTTTACGTCTCCAAGATCAGACTGAATGTGTGAAGTGATCATGAATGCAGCTGTTATCAGACCACAGCGTTACTCTCACTGACTTCCAGTGGTTCTGTGTTGACCCCTGCGGCAACTCGTCATGTCCTCTGTTCACTACATTAGACTAACATGTGGGATTATTGCATTGTATTTGACTACAGGAGTAGAGTATGGTTTTAAGGTATTGAATGAAGGTTGGTTTTGTGAAGACAGTTTGTATGTCCTCAGGACCAACTCTATACTGTGATTTCAGGGTCGTATGTCTATTATCTGATGATGTCCTAATGATCTGATAAAGTTAGGGGACGCTGTTGACTTTGACATTTTTGCTTTATGACCTTGTTTGAGTGTGTTGAGCTTCATAGAGTTATCAGAAAAATTTATTTGATCTTTGAAATCTGAGATTTGAGATGCTGTATGTAGTTTCTCTTTCATTGTACATACAGCCGTCAAGAGAACACATTTAGTTTGAGTTTTTTTTTCTTTTCTTTTTTTTCTCCCCTTTTCTCCCCAATTTGGAATGCCCAATTCCCAATGTGCTCTAAATCCTCATGGTGGCATAGTGACTCACCTCAATCTGGGTGGCGGAGGACGAATCTCAGTTGCCTCTGCATCTAAGACTGTCAATCCGTGCATCTTATCACGTGGCTTGTTGAGCGTGTTACCGCGGAGACCTAGCACGTGTGGAGGCTTCACGCTATTCTCTGCGGCATCCACGCACAACTCACCACACATTATAGCGACTACGAGGAGGTTTCCCCATGTGACTCTACCCTCCCTAGCAACCGGGCCAATTTGGTTGCTTAGGAGACCTGGCTGGAGTCACTCAGCAAACCCTGGTTTCGAACTCACGACACCAGGGGTGGTAGTCAGCAAAGCCTGTAAGTTTGATGAATAATGTACATTATGAACCGAAGTGCTCCAACATTCATTTGGAGCTGAAACAGTTGTCAGTGTCCAGACAGTTTAAGTGTGTCATGTCACTCCCAATGCAGGAGTCACATACAGTGTCCTACGATCTAATGATGTAGCTGGATTCCAATTTGCATGCTTAATTTAGTAATGGAAAAAGTACATACATTTGAGTTTGTAGAAATAAAATATGCCAGTACTGGGACATAAAATTGCGTCATGATACCACAAACCTCTGTAGTGTCAACAGTTTGCATTTAAATGTAATGAGGCTAAATTACTTTACAATTCATTGTTACTTAATGCTGCAGTGTGTAATTTCTGCACCAATAGAGGCATCAGATGGAATCAAGCGCAACTGTCCCTGCCTACTTTTTCAGCTTTATTGATTCCGAAAGTGTTATTCACATAATTTTTTTTATATATAGGGAATTCATAAAAGTCTTCATAAAAGAGTTCTAAGCCAAGAACCAAACCAGTTATCTCCTAGGTGAATAACAACATTACAAACTCTGATTTAAAGCAAAAAAATATTTGAAAATCAGACAAAAAGACAAAGGTACAAGACTACGTACTAAACGTCATTAATGAACATACAATCAAATGAAGCTTAGCAAATGATGTTAGCGAATAAAAAACATACAAATATAAATTATTTATTGTTTATTATATAGGAACAATATATTTCAAGTTTATTGCAATATACAGTGCATCCGGAAAGTATTCACAGCGCTTCACTTTTTCCACATTTTGTTATGTTACAGCCTTATTCCAAAACTGATTAAATTAATTAATTTCCTCAAAATTCTACAAACAATACCCCATAATGACAACATGAAAGAAGTTTGTTTGAAATCTTTGCAAATTTATTAAAAATAAAAAACGAAACAAAATCACATGTACACAAGTATTCACAGCTTTTGCTCAATACTTTGTTGAAGCACCTTTGGCACCAATTACAGCCTCAAGTCTTTTAGAGTATGATGCTATAAGCTTGGCACACCTATTTTTGGGCAGTTTCTCCCATTCTTCTTTGCAGGACCTCTCAAGCTCCATCAGGTTGGATGGGGAGTGTCAGTGCACAGCCATTTTCAGATCTCTCCAGAGATGTTCAATCAGGTTCAAGTCTGGGCTCTGGCTGGGCCACTCAAGGACATTCACAGAGTTGTCCCGTGTCCTTTGTTATCTTGGCTGTGTGCATAGGGTCGTTGTCCTGTTGGAAGATGAACCTTCACCCCAGTCTGCGGTCCAGAGCGCTCTGGAGCAGGTTTTCATCAAGGATGTCTCTGTACATTGCTGCATTCATCTTTCTCTCGATCCTGACTAGTCTCCCAGTTCCTGCTGCTGAAAAACATCCCCACAGCATGATGCTGCCACCATCATGCTTCACTGTAGGGATGGTATTGCCCAGGTGATGAGCGGTGCCTGGTTTCCTCCAGACATGATGCTTGCCATTCAGGCCAAAGAGTTCAATCTTTGTTTCTCATGGTCTGAGAGTCCTTCAGGTGCCTTTTGGCAAACTCCAGGCGGGCTGTCATGTGCCTTTTACTGAGGAGTGGCTTCCGTCTTGCCACTCTACCATACAGGCCTGATTGGTGGAGTGCTGCAGAGATGGTTGTTCTTATGGAAGGCTCTCCTCTCTCCACAGAGAAATGCTGGAGCTCTGTCAGACTGACTATCGGGTTCTTGGTCACCTCCCTGACTAAGGCCCTTCTCCCCCGATCGCTCAGTTTGGCCAGGTGGCCAGCTCTAGGAAGAGTCCTGGTGGTTCCAAACTTCTTATATTTACGGATGATGGAGGCCACTGTGCTCATTGGGACATTCAATGCTGCAGAAATTTTTCTGTACCCTTCCCCAGATCTGTGCCTCGATCAAATCCTGTCTCGGAGGTCTACAGACAATTCCTTGGACTTCATGGCTTGGTTTGTGCTCTGACATGCACTGTTAACTGTGGGACCTTATATAAACAGGTGTGTGCCTTTCCAAATCATGTCCAATCAACTGAATTTACCACAGGTGGACTCCAATCAAGTTGTAGAAACATCTCAAGGATGATCAGTGGAAACAGGATGCACCTGAGCTCAATTTTGAGTGTCATGGCAAAAGCTGTGAATACTTATGTACATGTGATTGTTTTTTTTGTTATTTTTTTTTTTTTTTTGTAGTTTTTTATTTTTAATAAATTTGCAAAGATTTCAAACAAACTTCTTTTACATTGTCATTATGGGGTATTGTTTGTAGAATTTTGAGGAAAATAATGAATTTAATCAATTTTGGAATAAGGCTGTAACATAAAATGTGGAAAAAGTGAAGCGCTGTGAATACTTTCTGGATACACTGTATGTATACAAATACATATAGTTTGAGAGTGTAGGGGGATTAACTGTATTGCATCATTCACAGTGATAATCACAGTTATAATTGAACTGCCTACCGCATGTTTTTGCATTGTTGTGTTACAGTCTTTATCTCTAAGTATACAACATGACACCATGCTGTGGACGTTAGCTAAGAAGGTGACATAGATGTTTTCCGGTTGAACTTTTTACATCATAGTACAGCATAGAAGAAGTCAGCTACAGTGAGACCCACACAACAGTCACAATAACAACATGGTCAGCCTTACAGCCACTTGCTTTTCTTACATTCTTTAGGCATTGATTTTGGTGCAGATTAGATGCTATGTTGATCAGAACTGCACCCAAGAATTTCACACACAATTGCACTTGTGTATATGGCTGTGTGACAATAAAGTGATTTGATTTGATGTACGTTATGATATCCGTTGTGCTTATGGTGATGTCCGAAGGCAGATGCTTTGCTTCACTTTCATCCTTATAAACTCTGTGTAAAACTTAATAATACTGTAACGTTTAGAATGAGGAGAGATGTTGTGAATAAACAGACGATTAAGAAAATATGTGGTTTGTCTATATTTTCCAAGTGATCGCTGGTATCTGTTGTCTGAATACTTAAACAGTCCTGTACCTCTTAGTTGTTTCAGGCTGCATATGTAATAACAATCATGCTTTCTGCCTCATTCTGTGAATGGAATCCACATGAGGTCATTAAAAGAAGCTGTTATAACCACTCAATGATAAATTAAATTAAGATATATGCAGTATGTAATGTGTAATTTGTCATGTTTATATACTGCATCCATGTCACTAATGTTAACGCTAGCATGCTTATCTTGGCCATAGAATGCATCTGTTACCCTCTTTTATTGTATTTTATGATGGAATGTGTGAAAATAGTCTGCGTAAGATCATGGAAAAAGTTTTTTTTATACTTTATAAAAAAAAAGTAAAATTTAAAAAAAAAAAGACATTTATTGCTACTGCAAAGATTGGTGTTGAGTGAAATGAGTTTTACTATGGAAGACAGATAGGAGGAATAGTCAATGGACTAAAGAATAGTAATTAGAGGCACATCAATGTGTCATTGCTGTGAATGTCCACAAATGAAAATTTCTAGCGTTTGTCGTGTGTCCCTGTGTTACGAAATAAATCAGCCTCTGAAGGGCACTTTAAAGGGAGAACAGTCATAGTAGCCATGCTGAGATAGCTTCAAACAAAATTTCTTATAAAAATGTATAAAAAGGTTAGTTTCAAATAAATGTTATTATTTAAACCCCACACCTTTCAGCCCTCCAAAGCTCTCACAATTGATGGTAAAGTCTTTGAAGGAAATAGGGCATAGGGGTGATCAATTCTGAATGATACGCACATGTGTTGTTGTTGTTGCTTTTCTTCTTTTCTGCTTTTTGTTGTTTTCGACTTCCGGGTTAAATGCAGGTCACGCGACACCTCTGTTTCTTGGAGCATGCGGATAACGCCGAAGTCTATTGGTGTCGATTGAAGTGTAAACTTGCTATCTAGGTTTGTTACTTCGAATTTGCAAAAACTGGACGATTTCAGTCGGACTAAGGTGTTTACATTATATTTTTAAAAAGATGAATGATTGCTTTAGTCTGACTGAAATCAGGCTTTTAAAATGCATGTAAACGCACTCATTGTGTCATGGATGTGGGCGGTCACCGCAGAGCTCATTTGCCATGGTTGGTTTGCAGCGCTTCTCTGATTAGTGGATCTTTCTGTTCTGGATTCATGTGTAGTGCAGTTCTCCAGGAATTCTGTTTCATTAACAACTTTCATTAACAACCTCTAAGCTCACAGTAGGTCTGTCTTTAAAGGTTTATAAGTTATTGTTAAAAATAAATGAGTGAGATTTTTACATCTGAAACCAGACTGTTGTGCTCCATAGTATTGCAAAAATAATGACTGTTGTCAAACAGGTTTTCTGGACACTGATCCCATCTGTCATTGGTTAGGTAGTCCCATCCCAAACTCACACTATTGGTTGTTTTGTTCTAACAGGTTGTTTCACTGTGGTTTATAGAGGAAGTTACTGTGGCAGCTTCGGCTTTGCATTCCTTTTGTACAACTGAAAAGTCGAAAGAACCATCACAAACACAAAACCATTGGAATACCTTTGTTATAGAACAAAATCTCACATACTATTTTGGATGGATAGTGTGAGAATTGGAAAGCAACGTGTTTTAAAACTATAATATGTGCACCGTTCTTGGAGTCACATAACATTCCATCATCCAATCTGTAGAGAGATTATGTACATGCCAGTGTGCCTGGTTACTGCCTCATATGTCTGAGCCCCCACTCCTCTCTCTCTCTCTCTCTCTTTCTTTCTAATATTCTTGTTCACTCTCAGAAACATTCATCACCCCACCCCCTATGACCTCTTGCTGATTAACTATGCTGAGAAAACACCATTTAGTGTTAACTATTTTAAACTAGTCTCTCACAGTGGCGTCTGGTGATGTTTCTTTACTCCTTGCTGCGACAGAAGGATGAAGATGAGGAGTATGAGGTAGACAGACTAAATCTAAAATGATCAAACTTTCACTGTATCTACTCAAATATATGTCTAATCCTCTTTGGTAAATTCGAGATTGTTCGGGCTTCACTGTTGCAGAACAGTTGACAGCAGAACGGCTGCTGTGAGTGGGCTGAAAACAAAAGGGAACTCTGGGAAATTTAATTAAAAATTATTTGCCGTTAAATCCACGAAGGGACTCTTGCTGGAGATATTTGAGCTTGATTTAATTTGAAAAAACCTGAAGAAGGTAAACAGACCAGCGACATTCAAAGAACTATGATGATGTCTGTAAAGTTGTTAATTTAGTTGATCTTGTGAGGTGTTTAAAGTGAGGTGGTTAAATCAGTTGTGGAGAAGAGGGTTTGATAGTTTGGGCAGCTGGAATCCTGGCAGATGGTCTAAACTTATAATATAGATCTTAAAATATGATGCTAGAGACTGCATGACCAAATGTCACTGGAACAAACGTTGCATCTTTAGATATGATTCAGGGCTTGGACAGCAAATCCACAGATTCTTGTTCACTGACCGTCATATGTATATTTCACACAAAGCTAGCAAGAACTTCCTCAAAATGTCTAGCACCATTCTGATTGAATGATTTCATGTAGTTTTCAGGGCTCATGTCTAGATGTAACCCCTGTTTGGTGACAACATTCATATGCTGTGTTTATTTGGAGTACTGCAGATAACCTAGCCCTAACCCTTACCAACCCAAACAGCAAATGTGAATCATTCGAAAGTCTTTTAGAATGAGAATTTCCAACCTTCACACAACCATTTCTCCTATTTACAGAATGGGGAAAGACCTAAGTCTCCAAAATGGTTGGTAAAGATTGCTATCATATAACATACTTCAAATCAGCAGTAAAATCTGACAGCATCGGTATCATAAATAGTGCAACTTTAGCTCTAATCATGGTACAAAATGAAATTTTTCAGACTGGTCCAGCTGATGCACATGCGCGTTCTCGAGTTATCCAACAGACGATGTCTGTATCTGAAAGGTGATTGGCTCTTTCACCTGTAAGGCGAGACTTTAGCCGTTCCAGTTTTTCCCATTCATTTTAATGCCAGTGCTCCATATCAGACTAAATAGTCTCTAGCACTAGTCACTGGATTTTACAAAGTTTGTAATGTTGCTGACATAGTTTCTGAAATTTGTTTAGAGTTTTGATTGAAACACTTGCTAACACGTAAACTAGATATTCATGAGCACAACTGTATTTTGGTTTGTTCTCAGAGTTATGTCTAATTTTATATTAACCCGCATTGTCACATAAAAACCTGTCAAAATCAGATATTCTCTTGCTTTGTAAGTAGGCAGTTCTTTCAGATAATTTTTTTTTTTTTTATTGATTCACATAAATGAACACCGTAAAACAAAACATATTTACACACAGAATCAATCTTAACCCCCACTATTACTCCTCCAGTCGGGGGCTGATGTAGGTATTGGCAGGGGTGGGCTGAGCCCACCCAAACGTGAGTCTTGCCCACCCAATCAAACATTTGGGAAACACTGTTTTAAATAAAATATGAATTTTTTTCCAATTTGTGTATTGGTTAAAACAATATGGGGGCGGGCTATGTGTTACAGACATTGAGAGTGGGTTGTAGATTGCCCAACCAATCACAAAACAGCACCAGAAATGTGTAGTGTTTTTCTATTTATCTCATTGGCCGAAAGCAACAAGCTGCAGCTGCAAACCAGAATGGTAATAAGAGATACTTTTGTGCAATGCATAGGTTTTTAGTGCCCATAAAGAAACCTGGTGGTGTCTCTAGCAGTGACCATGTGGCTGTTGTTAATGTACCACAGGCTCCCTCTTATCAAATATCTCCCTCCACATCAGCTCCCCAAAGTCACGTTGCAGGTGTTAAAGAAATACTGGACGGACCTGAATTATAAAGTAGAGTTCTGTGCGGGATGGATTTTTCAGACATGCTCACACGAGATTCTGTCCCACTCCCGCAAAAATATATGTAATTTTTTGTCCCGCTCCCACCTGCAACTTTCAAGTTTTGTCCTGCTCCTGCACACAAAAGCCTGCAGGTAGTGGTCTGCGTGAATTTTTCAGTCCCACTCCCGTAAGATTCAGTCCCACTCCGGTATCATTAATTTTTTTTTTTTTTTTTTTTTACAATTCCCACCCGGGAAAAAAAACGGAAAGAGAGAGAGAGAAATGCAGTGGTTTTTCCAAGAAAGTCTTCCTTTATTCCTCACCTCGTGTAACACAAGATCTTTATTGGATGATCTCAGAAATTTGGCCAGAATTGATCGTGGCCTGCCTCCATTCGCGGATTGCTGAGCAGGAATCCTGTGAGCTCGCACGATTTCCAGCTTATGGCCTGCTATGTCGAGCAGATTCGGAAGGAGCCCATCCAGGAATTTCACCATATCCTGTCCCTCTTCGCCCTCTGGAATTCTGACGATACGGACGTTATTCCGGCGGCTACGGTTCTCCATGTCCTCCAACTTCTCCCAGACACGCTCAAAATCCACCTTGATTGCTAGCAGATTAGTAGATAATTCCCTCTCCGATGACTCCAGATAATCGATCCATTTCTCGACACCCCCACTCTTGTAACCACCTCAGTGAACTTCACCCCATGGCAGTGATCGATCGACATATCACAACAAGATCCTCTAAGTCAGCAACGACCTTCGTCAACATTGCCGACATGTTCAGCATCTCTCGCCGCATTTCCCGCACTTACCCAACTAAATCATCTCCCAGGCTCGTGACCTGCTCGGGGGTGTCAGCTTGAGCACATAAGTGTCTTTTAATGTCTCCAGAGCCCAGGGCCTGGGTAGCTCAGCAAGTATTGACACTGACTACCACTCCTGGAGTCACGAGTTTGAATCCAGGGCGTGCTGAGTGACTCCAGCCGGGTCTCCTAAGCAACCAAATTGGCCCGGTTGCAAGGGAGGGTAGAGTCACATGGGGTAAACTTGTGGTCGCGATTAGGGGTTCTCGCTCTCAATGGGGTGCGTGGTAATTTGTGCGTGGATCGCGGAGAGTAGCATGAGCCTCCTCATGCTGAGAGTCTCTGCTGTGTCATGCACAGCGAGCCACGTGATAAGATGCGCAGATTGACTGTAACCGCGCCACCCTGAGGACCTAAGTAGTGGGAATTGGGCATTCCAAATTGAGAAAAACAAAAATGTCTCCAGAGGCCGAGGATTTTGAATTCTTTGACATATTATCCTCCTAGAACAGTTATGGAACAGAGTGTATCGAATCTCACTGGTTTATGTCATTAAAAGTGTTAAAACTAACAAAGTGCACAGAGCTCGCCATTCACACGTCTGATTCTCGCATGCGTCACGTGACTGCACCAGACTACATTAAACAGAAGGCCAACTGACAGTGAGTTGGAAAGCACGCAATTTAGACTTCTAATTTAAATATGGACTAATGTTAAGATTTTGATGCCTCAAAAACCTATTGAGAAAATAATGTGCTGAGCAATAATCAATATATCGATATTTTATGACATTCCTGATGTTTTGTAATATAGTACATTAATTGAAGTAGTTTTATTTTCATTTGAATACTTTTGTTTCTGAATGTTTTACCTGATATTGCTGTTACATACCTGAAAAACATCAAGCACTGTCAAACACTTCACTGAAGAGTTTCTAAACCTGATTTAAACCTTTTTTTTCTTATGAATTTCCCTGTTGGTTTCCTGCTACAGTCCCAGAAGTCCTGGATAGAGAGCACTTTCACCAGGAGGGAATGTGTCTATATATTGCCTGTGTCAAAGGACCCCCACAGGTACCACACTCAATTTCCTTACTTTCATATTGATGAAAAGTGTCTTGGACATATTCTTGACCGGATTAATTCACTCTTAGTCATTCAGTTGTGTATATTGATTGCTACTTTCTCTCAAACATGTTGTTGTTGTTGTTTTGCAGATGCCTCCCAGGATGCCAAATCTGCCAGCAGCTTGTGCGGTGAGTGTCACACACATCAAACATGGACAGTTTAGATAAGAGTGTTTTGCAGTTTTGTGATTGTCACAAAGTTTGTAGCTCTTCAACAAAGGAGGAAGCGGGAGATGACGAAATCTAACTCAAAGGTATATTTTAAATTTTTTAACAACTCAAAACTCGCTTTTCAGCGGACTCAAAACCATCACAGTCTCTGGGTGTGTGTGTGTGTGTAGCTCTCTCTTCCACACTGGCATCTGGTTCATTCTTAAATCCGTCTCCACTCTCACTGCAATGACAAACAGCTGTTAGAGACAATCAATGACAGGGGATGACCCTCACCGTTCTCATCTCCCGATCTCGCTCTCCATTCACAAGCTGGTGCTCGACCCCCCCCCCCCACCCTCCCACAGTGATGTGAACTCTTTTGTGTGTGTTTGTGTAGATGCTGCTGCGGCCGTTTGGTTCGTCAGCACGTCGGCTTCACTGCCACACTGGCGATGAAATACTCAGACGTGCGGCTGACGGATGGGGGGCTTTCAGATCTGGAGCAGTGGTCTGTGGAGAAACATACAGAGGAAAGTCCCACTGATGCATATGGAGTCATCAACTTCCAGGGCGGATCCCATTCATATAGAGCCAAGGTTCAAACACACAATAACGTGCACAAACACAATGAAATGGAACACTAGTGTACTACATACTGCTTAGTATGCACTGTATGCTGCCTATTTTTTTATAAGAACAGTAGTATGTGGAACAGTTTTAGATACTGTGCATCAAGTTGTATGACTGGCCTTTCACAGATCCGTAATCTGTATGGGCTAATGGGGCCAATACTCTGTTGTGTACATTGGTGTTCATTGAGACTGCTCAACAGCAGGATTTTTTCATATACATTTTTTAAATTAGTCTTTTACATTTTCTAATTTTATTTCTATAATCAGTGCAACTATATTTAATTATATATAATTTTATATACAATAACTAACATAAATATTTATTTAAATATCATTAAGTAATAAAAAAAAAAATGTATGATTACATTTTTAAATAATTACTTTGAATAATTGTTAGTTCAAGATCATGTCTTGAAGCACCTGACTTTATCAAAACTGATCGCCCAGCAATTGTGTAGATTTTGAAGCTGTATTGAACAGATTAATACTGTGGCTCATGGAGTATTGTGATAGACTGATGTAAGTGATGTCATGGTCTCGTCCCTGCAGTATGTGCGCCTCTCATACGACTCTCGTCCAGAAGCGATTCTTCGGCTCATGTTGAAGGAATGGCAGATGGAGCTGCCGAAGATCGTCATCAGCGTCCATGGAGGAGTTCAAAACTTTGACCTGCACCCTCGAATCAAACATGCGATGGGCAAAGGACTCATCAAAGCTGCTGTTACCACAGGGGCCTGGATACTGACCGGAGGAGTGAATACAGGTCACACACACATAAACATAAACATACATACACACAGACATGTTATTTAGCTATTTAAATGAGAATAAATGAGGAAGAGGATTTATTAGGAATACTATGGTCCTAATAAAGTGCCCGATGTGGTCATCTGCTGTTGTAGCCCATCCGCCTCAAAGTTCGTGTGCATTCTGAGATGCTATTTTGCTCATCACAATTGTACAGAGCGGTTATCTGAGTTACCGTAGCCTTTCTGTCAGCTCGAACCATTCTCGAGGCCATTCTCCATTGACCTCTCTCATCAACAAGGCATTTTTGTCCACAGAACTGCCGCTCGCTGGATGTTTTTTTTTTTTTGGCACCATTCTGTGTAAACTCTAGCTACTGTTGTGTGTGAAAATCCCAGGAGATCAGCAGTTACAGAAATACTCAAACCAGCCCATCTGGCACCAACAATCATGCCACAGTCTAAATCACTTAGATCACATTTTTTGCCCATTCTGATGGTTGATGTGAACATTAACTGAAGCTCCTGATCCGTATCTGCATGATTTTATGCATTGCACTGCTGCCATACGATTGGCTGATTAGATTATCGCATGAATAAGTAGATGTAAAGGTGTACCTAATAAAGTGCTCAGTGAGTGTATATTGTTTCTATTGTTTTTATATAAAGCTAATTACAATGTCAATAGACTAACTCAAAACACACACACACATTAATGGGACATCATGGCCATAGATGGCGACATGCATACGTGTTACCTGCTGTACAGACAGCACACTCAGCTAAACTGTGTGTGTGTGTGTGTGTGTGTGTGTGTGTTCTGAGCTGCAGTTACAGGATTACCTCAAGCACTATAATGACAGTCATTTGAGTGAAAAGATCAGGCCAATGCACTTTATTAGTGTTAACACACACACTCACACACATGCTGCTGAACACACATGTTACAGTCGTGAGGCCGTGACCAACTAGTGCACGTCACAGGCGTCTGTAAACCACTGACTGCAGGTGTTTTCCACTGCTTTCAGGTGTGGCCAAACATGTGGGCAACGCGCTGAAAGAGCACCTGTCACGATCGGCGCGGAAAATCTGCACACTGGGAATCACACCCTGGGGAGTGATTGAAAACAGGAACGACCTCATCGGAAGAGATGTGAGATTTATTTATATCACATTGTCTCACACACATTTGGCCCATTTATTAACCCTTTTTTCCCCCAAAAATTAAGAGGTAAACACAAACACAGTCCTCTTCGCTTTGTGTGCCTACTAACTTGTCTTCCTCTGTGTGTGTGTGTGTGTGTGTGTGTGTGTGTGCAGGTTGTAGCGCCGTATCAGACTTTGTTGAATCCCCTCAGTAAACTGAATGTGCTGAATAACTTCCACTCTCATTTTATCCTGGTGGATGATGGAACGGTCGGGAAATATGGAGCAGAAGTCAAACTCAGGAGAGAGCTGGAGAAACACATTAACCTGCAGAGGATTCACGCACGTGAGGCAACGCACACTTTTCAATCCCAAACAGTTTGACTCAAACGACAGTTATTATCTTGCAATCACTGTTATTATGAAGCAGTGAAAAGTTTGGTCACCCCAACGCATTCTTTATAATGACGTTATTTTTCTTTTAATTAACATTTTCGTCTTGTATAGTAATTCCTATGTAGGTTCAATTTATATTTGTACACAAAATAAATAAAGTGTGTTTGTGTTTATGTGAAGGTATTGGTCAGGGTGTTCCTGTGGTGGCGCTGATTTTCGAAGGTGGTCCGAATGTGATCCTGACAGTGTTGGAGTATCTGCAGGAGAGACCACCTGTGCCTGTGGTGGTGTGTGAGGGGACGGGTCGTGCAGCAGATATACTGGCATATGTCCACAAACAGACAGAGCCGGACTGGTATGAAACACATACATGTATACAACACAACACAACACAATGTGTGCGTTTGAGTCAGTTTATGGGTCATTCTACTTAACAAGCACCTTGCATGTAGCCAGCGTACTCTTGCATTTACCACATGTATGTAAATAGCATTTTTTTATCTATGAATAGCAGATGCCGACTTTTACTTTCTGAATACATCAACAAAAATCCACTGAATTGTTTCAAATGTTTTTTTTCTTTCATCATGAGGAAGCAGATTTTGGCTTGACCACATCCCATGTTTTTCAGCTTCACCTTGCAAATATGCACTTTTTGATTAAAAACAAATATAAGGAAATCTAGTGTTATATTCTTTCTATGTATATCAAATATATAAGTGTGTGTGTGTGTGTGTGTGTGTCTATGTTATATTTAGCTTGACATAATACATTTTTGAAACAGGCTTGAAAGTTGTGTCCCCAGGCTATGCGTAAACCGTTACAATTGCATATTCCCCCTTATTAAAATAATGCACTGTTGCATGAATCAAATAATTATTTCAAAATGACATCATTCTTCTAGGAAGTGAACACTGCTAGGAAAAGTCTTGTTTATCCCACTTATGCTACCTTATGTTTTGCTTTGTTTGCCAGTTGGAAAAGCTCTTCAAATGTCAGTTTTGTGTAGGAAGCCATTGGTTATTGAAAATTTCAACACACTGTATACTAGTACATTGTTACAATCAAAGGTTGTATTTGTTAACATTAGTTAATGCACTATGAACTAACAATGAGCAATTGTATTTTTATGAACTTACACTAACAAAGATTAATAAATGCTGTAAAAAATATATATTGTTCATTGTTAGTTCATGATACCTAATGCATTAACTAATGTTAACGAATGGAACCTCATTGTAAAGTGTACATTTTTTTTGTTAATTTATCATCAAATTGCACAGTGCAATTTATTAACACTTAAGACATTCTTTATCTAATAGAATGTTAAAAATCATACAAAAATTACTTACAAAATCAGAGTCTCAAAATGGAAAAGGCATTTGTTTTATAGACTGAAATGTGTACATTTGTGTGTGTGTAGTGCGTTGCCTGATGGTGTTGAGGCCGAAATCATCTCTACAATCAAGAAAACCTTTAACTTCAGTCAGAGTGACGCACTGCACCTCTTTCAAACACTAATGGAATGCATGAAGAGTAAAGAACTGGTAAATAAATACACACAACAACAATCAATACAACACACACATCCATAAGATTATTAATAATGTCTCATTTTTTATTGAAACATGGCAAAACTTCAGATCACAACAGTGTTTTAGATGTGAAAGTGTCATGAACTAATAACCTGTGTGTGTATGACAGATAACCGTGTTTCCTGTGGGCTCTGAGGATCATCAGGACATCGATGTGGCAATTCTAAAAGCTCTTCTCAAAGGTCAGTGTGTTGACTGTGTGTGAGTAATTGTGTTTGTATTTTTCTCTGTAATGGAGGTTTTCTCATCTGTTTAGTAAATGAAAGAAACAAGTGTGTGACACACATTTACTTAACTAAATTAAACTTAACTATACCAGACTTCTATTGTTTTTATATAAAGCTAATTATAATGATAACGATGAGCCCAAACTCAAATCCTGACCCAACCTCGAAAAGACAACCTAAACACATTAGTTACTCTATTTGTGAATCATTTTTACCTGTGAGGACATTCCTGAATGCCTACAAAAGGAGGTATTGTCAGATCTGGCTCACTTTTGAGGACAAATTTGTCCCCAGACTACAGCTAAATATAACCACACACACAAATACACTCTCAGCAATAAATGAAACAGGTTGAATCCTGCTCTGGGTCTTTCAGTAGATTAAACAAGTTTAGATGCTCAAACATTTACCTCCATGTCAGAATGACTATGAAAGTCTAAACTCTTTCTAAATAAACCATGTTGATCTCATTCTTGTTAGACCATCATTTATTCTCATTGTCATGCTGTCAAGTTCTAAAGTGCTGCAGGAATGAATCTGTAATGGGGCTGTTGTCTCGTGAACATCTTTTCCCTCGGGACAAAGCACCAATAAACACACCCTCCTGTGAGATAAGCATCTCTGTGTGTGTTGTGTTCACAGGTACAAATGCATCGGCCTTTGATCAACTGGTCCTGACGCTGGCATGGGACAGGGTGGACATCGCTAAAGATCACGTGTTTGTTTACGGACAACAGTTGCTGGTTCGTGACCATGTGTTTGTGTGTAAATAAACATTGTCAGAAACTTTGTCACCTCTGTAGAACAATGAGAGAAACAATTTTTTAGTGTTTGTAGTAAACACAATGACCAAGCAGAGGTCACACCAATGACTAATGACATGTCAAAAACATTTTGATACACTAACAAAAAAAGTATAAAAAAAGTATCAAGGTACAAAGAACATGGTTTTGTGGGCATGTCAATAACATGGTACATTAATATGTAATTGTTCTGTACCAATATATTTATCAAATTACCATGGTATTACCATCATAGATAGAGGGCTACACATGCATAAATTTGGATACGAAAGACGTAGCATGCTAGTTTGTAGTTTTGGCATACTCTGTTCAACATGAGAACTACTGTTTTAATGTGATTTTATGCCTTTATGTTCTTTAAGCTTTGATATATCAGCAGCAGCCATACTGTCGCAGTATTTGTCAAAATAATTGCAATATGAATGTGTGTGTAGGTGGGTTCTCTCGAGCAGGCAATGTTGGATGCGTTGGTTATGGACCGTGTCGAGTTTGTTAAACTGCTTATAGAGAACGGAGTCAGTATGCATCGATTCCTCACAATTACAAGATTGGAGGAGCTGTACAACACGGTACATGCACACTCTCACACACACTTGACTTGTAAACTGAATATAATTGAATGGTAAAATCTGAAAGTCTAAACTTTGATCCTCTTACAGAAACAAACGCCAACAAATCCAACTCTTTATCACCTGGTGAGAGATGTAAAACAGGTAATCCTGCCAGACTAAGAAAAACTGTAAATTGAAACAATTGATCAAATAGTTTTCTGCTTCAATTTTCTGCTTAGTTTTTATTTATTATTATTATTTATAGGGTAACCTCCCACCCAACTATAAAATCACACTGATTGATGTTGGGTTGGTTATTGAGTATCTCATGGGTGGAACATACAGGTGCAACTACACACGAAAACGCTTCCGGATAATCTACAACAATCTCCATGGAAACAGTCGGGTAAAGAAAGATTTGATGAAAAGCTACTTTTTTTTTTTTTTATAAAAAAGTAATACATGTATTCTGACCCATAATTAAAGATCTAATGGTGTCTGGCTGTCTCTGATAGAGGTCAGGGCGACACACAGCCAGTAGCTCTCATGAGTCCTTCAGCATTCAAGCTGACAAGAAAGAGAAAACAAGACACAATCACTTCATTAAGACCGCACAGCCCTACAAACCGAAGGTAAACCGTCTTCACAGTGTTTGAACATCTGTCATTTCTGCTTACCTGCTACTTTAATCTTCATGTTCTTGCTCTTCTTCCTTAGTTGGATTCAGCTGCTGAGCAGCAGAAGAAGAAAAGTAAAGAGGAAGTAGTGGACATCGACGACCCAGAAATGCGTCGTTTCCCATATCCCTTTAACGAGTTGCTAGTGTGGGCTGTGCTGATGAAGAGGCAGAAGATGTCTTTGTTCTTCTGGCAGCATGGAGAGGAGTCGATGGCCAAAGCGCTGGTGGCCTGCAAGCTGATGCGCTCGATGGGCTACGAGTCCAAGAAGAGCGATGTAGTGGACGATACCTCAGAGGAGCTGAAAGAGTATTCTAAGTGAGTCTGAATCAGAGTCGCAAAGTGACTCTGAATCAGATATTTAAAGTCTATATCAGAGACTCAAAGCGAGTCTGAATCAGAAACTCAAAGCGAGTCTGAATCAGAAACTCAAAGCGAGTCTGATTCAGAAACTCAAAGCGAGGCTTAATCAGTGTGACAAGGAGGAGGGCATGGCCAGGCTGTGATGGCCGACGCTGTATCAGCTGATCAGCGGGAGAGCGAGATAAAGGGGCGCCAGAGACGCCGGTTGGAGAGAAAGAGAGACGCATGCGGCCGCACTGCACGTTTGTTTATGTTGGTTTTAAATTTACCATTAAAGTTTATGTTTATTTTTCAGCCAGTTCCTACCTCCTCCTTGCCCATCCTTATACTGTTACAGTGGTGCCGAAACCCGGGAGGGAGGAGGGATGCGCTGTTGAGGAGTCCTCGCCACTGCCATCTGCCAGGGGGAGGGAAGAGAGATGCGCTGTCGAGGAGTCCTCACCACTGCCATCTGCCAGGGGGAGGGAGGAGGGATGCGCTGTCGAGGAGTCCTCGCTGCTGCCATCCACCAGGGGAGCAGCCGCGGCTGTCTGCTTGGGGATGGAGGGGGGACTCAAAGCGAGTCCGAGCCAGGAACTCAATTCGACTCCGAAGCAGAGACTCAAAGCAAGTCCAGGGCAAAGACTCAAAGCGAGTCCGAGGCAGGAACTCTATTCTAGTCTGAAGCAGAGACTCAAAGCGAGTCCGAGGCAGAGGCTCAAAGCGAGTCCGAGGCAGGAACTCTATTCTAGTCTGAAGCAGAGACTCAAAGCGTGTCCGAGGCAGAGGCTCAAAGCGTGTCCGAGGCAGAGGCTCAAAGCGTGTCCGAGGCAGAGGCTCAAAGCGTGTCCGAGGCAGAGGCTCAAAGCGAGTCCAGGCAAAGACTCAAAGCGAGTCCGAGGCAGATGCTCAAAGCGTGTCCGAGGCAGAGGCTCAAAGCGTGTCCGAGGCAGAGGCTCAAAGCGTGTCCGAGGCAGAGGCTCAAAGCGAGTCCGAGGCAGAGGCTCAAAGCGAGTCCGAGGCAGAGGCTCAAAGCGAGTCCGAGGCAGAGGCTCAAAGCGAGTCCAGGCAAAGACTCAAAGCGAGTCCGAGGCAGATGCTCAAAGCGAGTCCGAGGCAGAGGCTCAAAGCGAGTCCGAGGCAGAGGCTCAGAGCGAGTCCGAGGCAGAGGCTCAGAGCGAGTCCGAGGCAGATGCTCAGAGCGAGTCCGAGGCAGAGGCTCAGAGCGAGTCTGAAGCGCAGGGTTCTCGCAAATCCTTAGTCTTAAAATGTCTTAAATTCAGTTTTCCAAAATTTAAGGTCATAAAAAGTCTTAAATATTTTAAATAAAACAGAAGTCTTAATTTTTATTTAAAGAGGTCTAAAATTTGGGGGCGGGAAGACAGGAATCGTGATATGACCTAATGTGATTATCAAACATCAAAAGAATACGATTTAATTAAAAAATTAATGCGCTACATCTGTCAAAGTGAAAACACAGCACTGTTGTATTTTCTTCATGCACGCGGGGGATTGTGTGTGTTGCAGAGCAGTTCACAATGATTAAGCCATATCGGAAATTTATGAAACTATCACTAAAGATCAGCTGTTGATGAAATATGACAATGTTTACTTTTAATTGTTTATATTGTAATACATTGTAGATTATTAGTAGTGTAGAAGTGCACATTTTATATCCCTTAAGTAAGAGTCTGTGATACATGATTTATTTTGAGATTGTGTGGGTTTATTTTAGTATTGGTATACAGTATTCATTTTATTTGTTCAGGTCTTGAAAAAGGTCTTACATTTGATTTTAAAAACTCAGCAGCAACCCTGAAGTGTGTCTAAAGGCGAGTCTCAAAGTGAGGCAGAACCAAATGTAAAATGTTTTAGATAGGGGTAGAATGGTGTCTTTACTATGTTTTGTGAGGAAGTCAGTTTGATGTGTTGGAATTAAATACTTGTATATTTTGTGTTAGTGAGTTTGGCACATTGGCTGTGGATTTGTTGGATCAGTCGTTCAGGCAGGATGAGACGATGGCCATGAAGCTGCTGACATACGAACTCAAGAACTGGAGTAACTCCACCTGTCTGAAACTGGCCGTGTCATCACGGCTCCGTCCCTTCGTGGCTCACACTTGTACACAGATGCTGCTGTCCGACATGTGGATGGGACGATTAAACATGCGGAAAAACTCCTGGTATAAGGTACAGCCATCGCACGAGTTTTCAGCCTAAGTTTCGACTGTAAATAGTGATAAACTGATATACTATATCGATCATTGGCTGAAAACTGTCTGATTGGCCTATTTATATTAACTCTCCTTTGTTTCAGTTTCCAAAATCTACTCACAGAAAAGCTCAATGGATAACGTGTAATTCCAAATATTTTTGGATATTTTGAGTATATTCTGTGTAAATTTTATTTTATTCACACATTTTCTTTGTTAATACATCTCTATTTATCAGTATTATATCAGCCACCCTTCTCTCTAGATATTTTGTATTGGGATAAGCCATTGTAAATGCATTTATTTGTTTTTGTGTACATTTGTGTTTTATAAGGTGATTTTGAGTATCCTTGTTCCGCCGGCAATCCTTCTGTTGGAGTACAAGACCAAAGCAGAGATGTCACATATTCCCCAGTCACAAGATGCCCATCAGAGTATGGAGGACAGTGAACACAACCTCCAGAACCCTGATGACATACAGATGGTAAAAATACAAAAATCAAATGACACCGATAAAATATTTAGCATGGTTTAAATGTTATAACGTGCCTTTACTGAGCTGAGCCAGTATTCTGGGATCATGTTTTTAGTACACTAGCATTTGTTACTTAGAAAACTGTAAATCTTTAAATCATTTCTGTTGCGCAGCCAGCATTAAGTGTTCTTACACAATAACATTTATACATTTTTACAGAATTTCACTGAATTTACCATCCTCTGTGTGTGTGTGTGTGTGTGTGTGTGTGTGTGTGTGTGTGTGTGTGTGTGTGTTAGGATGTGTTTAAGGAAGTTCGTATGAACGAAAATGCAGAAATAAAAAGTGAATCAGAGGTCCACGTTCGGTCTCGTCGATTACCCATCACACGCAAATTCTACGCTTTTTACCATGCTCCTATCGTCAAGTTCTGGTTTAACACGGTACGTATTGCTACTTTCTCACGCTTTGTGTGTGTGTGTGCGGCCTTAGGTTGATTTCCAAGACTGTTAAGTGTTCTGCATTGGTGTTCCCATGATGATAATATCAGAGACACTTCCCTGCATAAACTCACTGCGTTACACCTGTGAGATTCACATCACACACACAGATAAACATCACAGAACTCTACAGAACGTTCACTAGTGACATTTCTACCAGACCTGACTCAACACTATGTGTGTGTCTGTATGTTAATGTGATGTGTGTGTGTAGCAGGGGTTGATTATTCATCCATTGTCTCTCAGGTAAGCTGAGGGATGTTTAGGTGAATTTGTTGATGAATTATTAAAGATGTTTGGTAGGACATACTGTAAGTATTTAAGTACTTGATACTTGGACCCCGATTATTACACGTCTATTTATAATACTTGATTGTGATTGGTCAGTGGCATAATTCTTCAGTCTAATATTTTTGTATAATATATCATAATGACATTAAAGTGTCAAATTAACTCCATACCATACACTTACTTATCATATAATAAAGTCATTTACACAATCAATATTTCATGTCCATTTATTTATTCATTTTTTTTGCCCAGTAGCCATGTAATAAGCAGGATATTGTACCATCAGCCAATCATCATTACCACAAAATATAGCTCTTCTGTGTGATCCAAGACCCCTCAGCTGGGGTTTACTATGCAACTCTGCAAGACTCGCTGTACTTTATTCATTACATAACTACAGAGTCTCCTTAATTATGAGCCATTATGAGAAGTTAGGAACTCCTTATGATGCTCTATATATGCTCAAGAGTTGTCATTTTTGAAGATGTTTAAGTGTGTATGTGTTTTTGTGTGTTGTAGCTGTTTTATATAGGTTTTCTGATGCTGTATTCATATGTGGTGTTGGTGAGAATGGAGCTGCTACCTTCTCCTCAGGAATGGATCGTCATTCTCTACATCTTTACATTAGCCGTAGAGAAGATACGAGAGGTATGTGTGTGTTTGTTCATTTGTTTTTTTTTAAACAAGGTATGTCAGAAATGTTTAATTATTTGACTGTCCCATGAGCAAAATTTGTTGCATTCCAACAAATTTCCGTGAAATGTTTAAACCTTGCCCGTGATGATCGACTTGCAGTTAAAGTCAGAGTTCTGAAATCATTACAATCCCACATTCAGAGAACAAGTGTGATGTTTAATGTTGTCCAAAGTCTTTTTGAGAGCTCTTTTATGTAATTCTGTATTTTTTATATATACAGTATAGATATGCAAACAAATTTAAATGTGGAATATTATATCCAGTGAGAATGGTACATTAAGTCACACACATTGTTTGTTAAATAAAATGTGTCATGTGAGTTCAGTCTGTATATTTTTGTCTTTCCTCTGTAGATGTTCATGTCTGAAGGTGGTAAGATCGGTCAGAAGGTTAAAGTTTGGTTCAGTGACTATTTCAACATCTCTGACTTCCTGGCCATCCTCATGTTCTTCGTGGGCTTCGGTCTGCGCTTCGGCTACGGGGACGTGTTGATCGCGGGTCGTATCGTGTACTGCTTGAACATCATTTTCTGGTACGTGCGGCTGCTGGATATTCTGGCTGTCAATCAGCAGGCGGGACCGTACGTCATGATGATCGGAAAAATGGTGAGATGATCATAAAAATACAGCCCAGTCATTGGCTTATTTCTGTTCCTGTGGGCCACATGAGATCTGTCTTTGCAAAAATGCTTCCATTATAATAAAAAAAAAAAACTGTGCACTGCAAGCTTAGAGCAGATTCATTGAAAATAAAGTGATTTAGTTTTGACCTGTTGTGACGTGCTGCTCGATTGCAGCTCTGACAGATCTCATGTGACCCACAGTGACAGAAACAAACCAAGGAAGGTGCATTTAATGGCTTCCATTGTAAATGCAATGTTAATGTTCTATGTGTTTTGACACTGTGTTCTCTCTAACTCTGGTGTATTTGTTTCTTTCTACAGGTAGCAAACATGTTTTACATTGTGGTGATTATGGCTGTGGTGTTGCTGAGTTATGGAGTTCCTCGTAAAGCCATTTTGTACCCAGACGAGGATCCCTCATGGACTTTGGCCAAAGATGTGGTGTTCCAGCCGTACTGGATGATGTACGGTGAAGTCTACGCGTATGAGATTGACGGTATCAGCACAAACTTCACTGTTCACTAAATCGTTTTTTTGACTTTTTTTCTTTCTTTGTGTGTTGGGAATGTTTCAAAAGAGTTATTTGGGCCAAACACCAAAGTTGCATACACATCTAGTGTATCGTTCTGTTAGCTTGTGAAATTTGTCACACTGATTGGGAAGGTCTGAACATTCCTGGTGGCAGTTCTGGGAAGATCTCCCAAACCCTCTAGTGCCATCAATATTTTGAAGTTTGACGTACATTTCTGTTCACAACTTGAACCATGTGGTCTAGAAATGTGATTATTCGTAATTTTTTTCCAAATATATTTTTATTCCAGTTCTCCTGATTCCTTGTATTATGCCGAGAACGGTGCATCCAATCTGACTAGATTTTTCACAATTTAAAATTAGTTGAATACTGACATTTTTTTTTAACTAGTTTTATATGGTTTCATCAGATTTTCCTAAATTTGGGTCAGAAGAGTTGAGATTATGGTGAAAATTTATTAAATGCTTGTTGATATTTTAGACCATTCCCATGTAACACATCAATGAATCTGATTGCAAAGATGCCAAAGAGAAAGCTTGACAATGCTTTGACGTACTGTCATGAAACTTGTTATGTATCATTGCTCCAATGCCCTGATGAGACAACATAAAGTTGGATTTAGCTTCACCAATTGGTTAAGTTGGTCAACTGGTTTTCCTTGATTCATGACTGGGGATGCTATAACCACATATACCTTTTAACGTGGCATTGGTGTGCTTGGCATTGCTTCTTTGGGTATATCTGCAACCAGAGATTAGAGTGATTTTATAAAGTACTGTATTGAAGCATCAGGCTTGTTTAACTTGTGTTATGTGTGTGTGTTTGCTGGCAGTGTGTGCAAACTCAAGTGATGCTGTGAAAGAGCTGTGTGCGACAGGTGTGTGGTTGACGCCACTGCTGCAGGCCGTGTATCTGTTTGTTCAGTATATACTGATGGTCAACCTGCTCATCGCCTTTTTTAAGTGAGTGACCCTGCTGCCCACTGTGTTGTCTTTGAGATGGTTGTCATGGTAACTGAACGTGCATTTTTTTCCCCAAACAGTAATGTGTACATGCAGGTGAAGTCCATATCAAACCTGGTGTGGAAATACCAGCGTTACCATTTCATCATGGCGTATCATGATAAGCCCATCCTGCCCCCTCCACTGATTCTGCTCAGTCATGTGGCATCTCTCCTGTCGTCCATCTGCAGGAAGAGGAAGAAGGACAGCAGCACATATGGACCAAGTAATTCACCTCCAGTGCTTGTGTGGTCACTCACCTTTTCTTACTCTCCATCAGTATTTTATTCTTCTTCATGTTTCTGCAGAGCTCTTCCTGACGGAGGAGGACCAGAAGAAGCTGCATGATTTTGAAGAGCAGTGTGTGGAGATGTACTTCCATGAGAAAGATGATCAGTTTCACTCTGGGAGTGAAGAGAGAATCAGACTCACGTCAGACAGGTCTGAATCCTCCAAACACAGACATGCAACACAATGTACACATGTATAACATGTTTTGGTAAACAGCCAATCACAGCCCTGACCTTACTGCTGACATCAAAGGCAGCGGTTGATAGCATTCTTGATCCTGGAACATGTGCTCAAATTTGTGATGAATCACACAGACATCTGACCCACAATTCTCAGTTCAGCTTGAGCTTTCAGAGCCACATCAGAAACTGGTTTAGTCTCACAAAGCCTGACTTTTTACTAGGGTTTTAAGTCTGGTCCACTTGACCAATTTTCTGGTCAAAAAACTGCCCCCTTTAACAGGAAGAGATGGTGTGACCAGTGAGCGTGTTAGAAATGACCAGAACATGTTTGTAGAATTTGTGATCCAAATTTCAGTCCATCTATGAAGTAATAAATTACGATTACGATTTCAGAAAACAACACAGAATATACTACTGATCTTGTAAAACTACTGTTCTTCTGCTCGTGGATATCTCATTTACATGACACTAAGTGTCTCAATAAATTTTGGCCATTTGTGTGTGAAATATGCATAAGATGATTAGCGAACAGTTGAAGCTAAAGCCATCTTTACACTGCAAAGGTGGCACAGAAGCTGCATCTGAAGTGGCATTTAGTTGTATTTACACAGACTGTTCAGAGCAATGCTACTCAGAGCAGGCATAAATGCATTTACACAGCAGTTACAAACGCATAAATAATGTTATGAGATGAACATTTTTAAATAAAAAATTATGAATAAAGAAATGTGAAATTAATGAAATATAAAGTTATACTTTAATTATGAAACTAAATTATGAAATATATGCTCAATCATAACAACAAAGTTTAAGGCTGCTCTGATGCTGCATTTTATATACACAACCAAAGCAGCATAAGAACTGCATTTGATACTATGGATTGAGGTGGGTCATAGTAAGCTTAATTTAATCTGGCTTTTGTGTCTTAACACAGAATTTTGAACAGGCACAGTGCAGGCTTAATTCGGCTGTGTAAAGACGCATTAAGACTAAGTTTAGTTTAATTTGATCTTTTGCAACTAGGATTGGGAACCGATTCTAAATAAGAACCAGTTCCATTTTTTTTTAAATACAGAAACCGGATTATTTTTAAAACTTTTAGTTACTTTAACAGCTCTCGAACATGCATTCCCCTGCCGTGCTAGTATACTTTGATTATGTTTTCTGTTACTTCTCACCGGCACTGCAACACAGCTATTCAGCAGTGCAAAACACACAGTCTGACCATTCTTTTTAGTGGTCCAAGAATTGAATCTAATAAGAATTGCTTTATTTCGAAATATTTCTTCCTCAAAAGTACTAAAGGAATCATTAATGGAACCATTAAGGAATTGGAATAGAAACTGAAATTGTTAAATTCATTACGATACACATGCTTATTTGCAACATACATACCAAATCAGGTCAGCCATTACAGAACTGTAAGTTATCATTAATAGATGATATAACATGAATAGATGCTGATCAAATTAGAATAATTTGTGAGTGAATTCAACTGTGTGTGCTTCTAGGGTTGAAACGATGTGTGTTCAGCTGAAAGAGGTTGGAAACAAGGTGAACTTCATCAAGCGATCTTTGCACACTCTGGATTCTCAGATTGGGCACCTGCAGGATCTCTCAGCGCTCACTGTGGACACTCTGAAGGCCCTTACGGCCCAGCGAGCATCAGAGGCCAGCAAAGTCCACAACCAGATCACCCGCGAACTCAGCGTCTCCAAGAACCTGGTGCCTGGCCCGTCCGACATGGCAGGACATTCCAAGTCAAGCGCGCTGGTGCGCTGCAGCGTGGGCTTCCTGCCCCCTGCGGCCACCATAGCGGAGTCACTGTTCGGGGGCAGGGCTGAAGACAGAATGCTGCGTCAAGGGGCAGAGCTTCCTTTGAGCCCAGAGAGACGCCCTCTGTTCATTCCGGAGGCTGGATCCTCGGGCTACGGCTTACCGCACACTAACACGCAGTCCCCGCAGCTGCGTCTGCGCGGACATTCACTGCGTGAGGGGAACGCCGGCCGACCCGAAGACATGAGTTCCAGTAGCCTCATCAGTGCTCCGGCCGCCACGGCCAGGTTCTTTGTCAGCACGCCGATGCAGCTTGCGGATTCTCAGCCAAGCACACATTCACGCGGTGCACAAATGTACACACCCCCTCACACCGTACAGACAGAGCAACACGGCGCCGTGGAGTTTGGGGCATTCGTAGGTGAGTATGAGAAGGAAGATGAGGGTGTTTATGGGAAGAGTGATGAAGGCTGCCCAGTGGTGGTCGTGAGTGAGCCGGAGTGTGAGGGATATGTCAATCCCGCATTTACCGATGATGATGATGAAGCTGAGATTAGGGTAGAGGAACCCGCAGCCGCTGACCAGCCTGACAGAAACGCGCCCCTCCCAGGCCTTCCTCAGGCCGCTGATAATTGGCCCCAGCATAGCGGCAGACGGTTCCCGAGAGATGCGCGCTGCATACGTGTGCTGCAGAGACTCAGACAGAGGACTGGAGGTTTGGTTTTGGCCCAGTTCAGCCTGCTGGGGATCAGGGATATAACCTCATCCTAACTATGATTCTAGACCCTCCCGCAATCTGCATGCCCTTGTTTGTGTTAGAGAGGGTGAGACGGGTGACGTGCCCATTTGTTTGTGGTTTTTGAGAGGGAATATGAAGAGGCCTAAATTACTAAATTGCCCCTCGGGAGTAAATAAAGTGGTATTGTGTCATATCGTGTGTTATTTTGGTAGAGACTAATCCTGGGCTGGTGCTGGTGTGTCAAAAGCTTGTTTGGGGTTTTTTATAGAGATGATTAAATAAACTAAGGTTTATGTGAGTGAAGTGTTTAATATGGTGACTAGTTTAAGATGTGCTGTATAATTTACTGGTTTCAATGGCTTTGTTCACACAGGCAGCAAAAACACTATTTTGGTTTATTCAACTCAGCAAATAGTAGAACAAATGAAATCAGATTTTTACAAACCATTCATATGTACTACTAGTATGTGGTTTGAAATCTGATTAAAATCGGATTTTTTTCAAAATGTACTTCAGTCAGATCGGAATTGAAGTAATTTCACATAAATCATTACTATAGCAACCAATGTAAATACACTGGATATTGACAACACTGTCTGAACAAAATACCTGAATTGGATGCAGTATGAACAAAGCCTGTTTATATAAATGAATGAGATTTATCTGTCTATCTGTTGTTTTGTGTTTATATAGCCTTTGGACTGATTTCGCCATTTTTCTCTTAAAGGTCACAAGGATAACCCTGAGGGTCAGAGGTCATTCCCCAAGGAGGTTTCCGCCAGCAGGCGGCAATTCAGTCCACCCAGGAAGGGTCGAGATATGGTCAGTGTAGATCTGAGATTGTAGAAGTGTTGTAAACTAGTTTAAAGATTTAATTTATATGTTGTTGATTGACTGAGATTTACTCGCTGTGCCATACCCAAACTGATGTTCTGTGTGTGTCTGGCTGTAGGGGGCATCACAGGGTCACATGCGGATGGTAAATTCATACGCTGGTTTCACCGATTTTGACAGAAATCCTTTGGTCGAGTCCAGTGAGTGGAAACAATTGCAATTGCTTTAAACATTAACCCTTACACATGTGCGGGTCATTGCAACATTATACATGATGAAAGATAAAGGCCTTGTTCACACTGCAATTAAATCCAGATGTCCTCACCAGTTTTGTCCCCACCAGTCCTGTGGTCTAGCAGTAACCCTTACATTACACTCCAGAGAGCAGGCTGTTTAAAAGCACCAGGTAGACAAAACACGGCGCCTCTGTTGACAGCAGTTTACAAACGGTTGCCAGACAATAATACATCTCTGGTCTTAAACGTTTGTTTGGTCAAAAACAGTTTACACTGAACGCGTTAAGCGACTGCTATCCATGTTTCCTGTTTGCAGCCATGAGATGCCGAACCATTGCTATGGTTATCACAAGGGTCCAGAAACTTGCCAAGTGCCAAATGCAGTGGGAAAAAAATGCTTTAATGAGTAAATAAAAAGAATTACAAGTCATTTGGCCAATAACTTGAGAACTTTAATTGCAAGAATGATAGTTTGACCCTTGCTGATTTTTTTTAATCTGATATAAGTCACTCGTGCATCTTCTAACAACTTTTACCAACTTTTAAATGTAGCATCGGAAATCACTTACCAAAATGGTGCATTGTGAATGTGGCCAGTATGTCTAACAGCAACCTCTTTAACTGTTTCTGTGTGTGTATATGTGTGTGTGTTGCAGCGCTCAGTAAACCGGAAAGGAATCGCGTGTCAATTGAGGATATCTCGCGAAACGAGGATCTGTCAGTCGCACTGCTATTGGTCAGTCAGACTCGCAACACGCACACCAACACATGAGTGTTTAAGACTGTTACTGTTGTAATGTTTTTTTTCTTTCATTGGTTTTCAGGGTAAATCAGTGCAATCCAGCAAACTGTGAGTAAATGCATCCACACAGTGTGTGTGTGTGTTTGTTTGTTTTGGTATTTGGACTGATTTTCTTTTGCTTTCTTCAGGAGTGTAGATGACGACATCTCAAACGGTGAGTACGGTTCCGTATATCTAATGCACTCTACTGATCCAGAAACACAGTTCTTACTGAACCGAACTTAACTGCAGTCTGTGTGTGTTTCAGCTGCAGCAGGTCTGTACAAGGCACGCCACACACACCTGGGTGCACGCAAGGACTGTAAGTCTGACCCCTGCTGGTCTGTTTTAGAGCTGCGCTTTATATGCGTTGCTGTGCTTACAAAAAATAAAAATAAAGGCAGATGCTATTTGCACCCCAGTGGTGCAATTTTGCTATTGTTGTTTATGCTTACCGGTATTTTTACTTGGTTCTGTCTGTGTCTTTCTGTTGAGCAGCGATTGGTTCTCCATTTAAGCCCATGGAGAGTTATCAGTATTCAGGTCAGTGTTTCTGTCTTTCACTATAAACACGTCCTGAAAGCACAAACACATTCTGGTCCAAACCCGACCCATAATGCCTCACTACATTAAACAGACTGTAATGATGGAGTTCAAACCTCTCCTTTAACTGGACGAGACATCAGGGTTTGGGTTTGAAGCAGACATGGGATGGCAACTCCTTGTGATGTATACTGACATCAGCCTTGTGTGTGTCGTCTGTGTACGTGTGTATTAGCGGTGGAGCGTAATAACCTGATGCGGTTGTCTCAGAGTATTCCATTTACCCCAGTGCCCCCTAGAGGTAAGACACAATACTGCCCTCTTGCCCCTCTATCTCTCTCCTCCATCACGCTTTGCTCTCTGTTTATTTGCTGTAAGGCTGGGCGGTATGAAGGTGTATACTGTGCAACAATAGAAATGTGTCAACCTGTAGAGATTTTGCTTATGGGTTTAACAAACGGGTGAAACAAACACTTATATTATGCATTGTTTACTTAAATTTGCTTAAACTTGAAAAGAAAAAACCTTGAAAACAGAATGTGTTGACTATCCATTCACAAACCTATTGGTTGATTTTGGAATTGACACCATGGAAAGTTAACACTTCTGTTAATCGGCCACGTGAACGCAGTTGTCGGGGCGATGCGACAATCGCTAAATGGCCAAATATCATTTGGTGAATACTTTTAATTGGTGAAGTATTCAATTTACCGGGTTATCCAAAAAAGGCATTACCACATGGCCATTATAAATAAAAGTGATTTTTCAATCATTTCAATTTCCTGCAAAAATAACTATATTGTGATATATACGGTTACCATGATAAAATGATTCAAGATTTTGGTCATACCACCCACTCCTAATTTGATGTTTTGTATTTATTTGTAATTCGTCAGACATGTGTAATACTGGATGTTCTCTCTGTTTGTGTGTGTTCTGCAGGTGAGCCTGTGACTGTGTACCATCTGGAGGAAAGTTCTCCTAACAGCATCAATAACAGCATGTCGTCGTGGGCACAGCGTGGGCTCTGCGCAAAGATTGAGTTTCTCAGTAAGGAGGAAATGGGTGGCGGCCTTCGGCGGGCTTTAAAGGTTCTCTGCACCTGGTCAGAATATGACATTCTGAAACCTGGACACCTGTACATCGTCAAATCCTTCCTACCTGAGGTGGTCAACACCTGGCAAACCATTTACAAAGAGGACACAGTCTTGCACCTCTGTCTCAGGGTACGAACACACACTCCAAATGAAAGAAAAACAGAGAGTGATAAGAGTTATGGGTTGGTGCAATCGACGCAGGGCCTGGTGCAACCGCACCGGTTGTACCGCCCTATGGTTGGCCCTGGCCATTCATATTGCTTGTTTACAGCAGTGAGATGCCAAAACATTGCTATGGTTATCACTATGTCAGCCATTGCAAGTTCTGTGCATAGACACAGAATGATACTTTAGAGGATTCAGTCCTGTATGCAAATGCAGTTGTCACTCCTAAAACTTTGCAGTGTGGCTGTGACCTTTATTTGCGACTCGATATAATGTGTCTTTTGTGTGTTTTTGTTCTTAACAGGAAATTCAGCAGCAGAGAGCTGCTCAAAAACTCACATTTGCATTCAATCAGATCAGACCCAAAACAATCCCATACTCACCCAGGTAACACATTTCTTACTTTATAATGAATTGTTTTTACCTTTGACGTCACCAACAGGAGGTTTTGTCACATGTAGCTCACTTCTTGAGTCAATTTCGTCCCCAAAATAGCAAAGTAAGACCACCCACAGACGACACAAGTTTAGTGATATGAGTGTGTTTTTTCTCTCTGGAGGTTTCTGGAGGTTTTCTTGCTGTACTGTCATTCTGCGGGCCAGTGGTTTGCGATTGAGGAGTGCATCACCGGAGAATTCCGGAAGTTTAATAACAACAATGGAGATGAAATCGTTCCGACCAACCTGCTAGAAGAAACCATGCTTGCGTTCAGTCACTGGACATATGAATACACGCGAGGAGAACTGCTCGTGCTCGACTTGCAGGGTCTGTAGATCTTCTACATTAAACTCTCCATCCTGGAAAACAGTGAACATGAATGTTGTGCTTTGGAATTTTTTTACAGTGCATTAGGTGCAGCTATGGCATGCTTAGTCTGCTTTTAAAGGAATATTCCAGGTTCAATTCAACGTAAAGGAATAGTTCACCCAAAAATAAATGGTGACCAAAAACATTGAAGCTCCAAAAAGCACATAAAGGCAGCATAAAATAAATCCATATGACTCCAGTGGTTTAATCAATGTCTTCTGAAGCAATCCAGTTGATTTTGGATGAGGACATAACTCCTTTTTCACTATAAATCTTGACAGCAGTCTCCTTGGCGATCATGATTTCAAACTCGATTACACTTCGTAGCACCATCTAGCACTGTGCGCATGCATCAAGCACTAGGAAGTGTAATCGAGCATGAAATCATGATTGTGCCTAGAGACTTGAATGGCAAGAATTACAGTGAAAAAGGACTTACATTTTGGTCTGTTTTCACAGAAAAATCCCGCTTCAGATGACATGGATTAAACAATTGGAGTCATATAGATTATCTTTTAGCTACCTTTATGTCCTTTTTGGAGCTTGAAAATTTGGTCACCATTCACTTGCATTGTATGGACAACCAGACATCATATCTCCTTTAAAATATCTTTGTTTGTGTTCCATGGAAGAAAATAAGTCATGAGCTTGAGACGATATAAGGGTGCATAAATGATGAGAGAATTATCATTTTTACGTAAACTATTCTTTTAAACTCTGTGGTCAGCAAATGCATGATGTAATTTACTACAGACAGTAATTAATTTGTAAAAACGAGCAGGAAATGTGTTTACAGCGATGCACTTACAGTTGAAGTCTAGCAGGCAAGCGTGCCAATGTACGATTGTTACTGGGTTGGGATTGAAATTCCATTTGGTCCCACTAGTGTTTTTTGAATTTCTGTTTTTGCATTTGCAGTTTCTACTTGATTACGATATGACCTTAATTTCTACAGGGGTCGGTGAGATTCTGACAGATCCGTCGGTCATTAAGAGTGGGGAGAAAGGGTGAGTTAACATGTGACCCCCCTTTAGCATAAGACCTTGTGAAACCAGGAAGATATAAACAGTTAATTACAGAGTGAATTACAGTGAATCTTTTTGAATATTCTGTCATTTGCATATTTGGTGAATGCGACAGGTCTTACAATATGATCTTTGGGCCTGCGAACCTGGGAGACGACGCCATTCGAAATTTCCGCACCAAACATCACTGCAACTCATGCTGCCGAAAACTCAGACTTCCAGGTGAGGGAGTTTCATAATTAATGTAAACATAATAAAGTTGGATTATTATTGACTCGACAACAATATGTGAAGATTTAAAATAGCAAAGCTGTGGAGTTTTATCTTTCTTACATTCAGTCTGTATCTCTCAAAGTTTCAAAGGGTTTTTTTGTGCATGTTTGTTGTCAGACCTGAAACGAAATGAATACACTCCAGATAAAATGACACTGCAGCACGACCCCCCCGAGGGCCCATCCCACTCGCCTCCTACAGAGGGCACCAATAAAGAACAGCGTCCCCCGATGCACTTAATGCTGTGAGCCACACACACATGGGCACACTCAAAAGACTTGCATTACTGGAAACACACTAAAGTTACTACTGTCCTAAGTATTTGTGTGTTTGTACGTGTCTTTGCATTTGTATGTGTGTGGAGGACCTCTGTGTGGTTTGTATGAAATTACATTAGGGATGTGTCGTTTATGAACAAATGAACTGATGCAATTTAGAAATGTTCTAAAAAGTCAGCTTTGAGGATTATCACCTTTTAAGAGTATTTTTTTATTTTTTATGTCCATATGGAATTATAAAGTGCTTAAGAGCTGGTACAATATCACTGTATAGAGTAAAGTATTTATTCTGAACTTCAATACATTGCCTTGTATAAAATAAAAGCAGTTTTAAGTGCAATGGCTGTCACTTGCTTATATGAAATTATCAGATTTTGTACAGAGCTGAATGCCAGTAAAAAAAAAAATTGTGTACAGAACAATCCACATGTAGAGGATGAATGCATTTATGGTTCAAAGTTTATATATGTTTGAATCTCATGTAGATTATGGGCAGATTGCAATGCAAAAGTACAGCACAGTATATGTGATTCATTGTCCCGAACTCTGAAAGCAAATGCACACAATCATAACTTATCTTTATAATGTTACAGAGGTACTCTTGTCCTTTATTGTCATTGGAGTATTTTGTAAGAAATGTAATCCAGTGTATCTTATAGATACATTTATCTGGCACTATTATGATATTGAAACATGACAATGTTTGATGCTGGGGAAATGAATTGATCTGTAAAAAATTTTTACTGTACATTTAAACTAATAAAATGCTGAAAAATAAAATCTGATGTGCTTTTCTGTCACTGTGGTATTCATCTTTTACTGTTAACTATTATATTTAAATATAGTCAAATTATAATATTTGAACTGGTAGCATCGGTCAAAAGACATAGTCAATTGTTTGTTAATGATTAATCTGTTAATTAAATAGGTCTACATCCCAGTTCAAACACCACTGACCCATAAACTGTCATCACTGGGCTGCTAATCATGGCACTCAACAAAAACACTCAACACTCACTTTGCTGATGGACGTGCCTGAATCCCCTCAACATGGATGATTGGGGATCATTCATCAGATATTAAAAGAACAATTCACCCAAAACCCTCATGCCATCCCAGATGTGTATGACTTACTTTCTTCTGCAGAACACAAATTAAGATTTTTAGAAGACTATCTCAGCTCTGTAGGTCCATACAATGCAAGTGAATGGGCACCAACATTTTGAAGCTCCAAAAGTACATAAAGGCAGCATAAAAGTAATCCGTATGACTCCAGTGGTTTAATCCATATCTTTTGAAGCGATATGTGTGAGAGAAACAGATTGATATTTGTCTTTTTTTTTTTTTTTTTTTTTTTTTAACTATACATTTTTTTTTTTATTAACATTTTTATTGATTCGAACAAACAGGATTACACAAACAGAGCATACACACACAATCATTTTATAAAATTGTATTGTATTGGTCTCAGATTTTGACATCTAGGCTCAAGCAGTGGAACTTGTTGGATGAAAGTGTGCAAGTCGCAGATCAGAGGAAGCATCACCAACCTTTTTCCAGCTTCTTCACCCGTCAAGATGGGCTCTGCTTCTGCCACAATGTGACCAGTCTGTTCGAGGCAATCGGAATCGCCTGTAACCAGAATGAGTGGCGCCTCTTCATTGAGAGCTCATCCAGGAGTCTCAAAGCCGTGCTGCTCCATAATGGTAACAAGTACCCATCTCTTCCCCTGGCTCACTCAGTGCACCTCAAAGAGGATTACAACAGCATCAAGACCTTGTTGGACACCTTGAAGTATGATGAGTATGGCTGGGAGGTCATAGGAGACTTCAAAATGGTGGTATTCCTTATGGGTCTCCAAGGCGGTTTTGCCAAGTTTCCCTGCTATCTTTGCCATTGGGACAGCAGGGACACCAATGTGCACTACCACAGGCGGGACTGGCCACAGCGGACCGAGTTCTCTGTGGGGAGGAACAACGTCAAGTGGGAGCCACTGGTGGACCCCCAGAAGGTGCTGATGCCACCACTGCACATTAAATTGGGCCTTATGAAACAATTTGTCAGAGCTCTAGATAAGGAGTCAGCAGCCTTCAAGTACCTTCAAGACTTCTTCCCTAAGCTTTCTGAGGCAAAGGTCAAAGCGGTGTCTTCATCAGACCACAGATAATGAAGATCCTGGAGTGCAGTGAATTCCCCAAGAAGCTCACTAGTAAGGAGAAAGCGGCTTGGAACAGCTTTGTCGCAGTGGTTCAGGATTTCCTGGGCAATCACAAGGCTGAAAATTATGTGGAGCTGGTTGAGACTCTGAAAAACTACGGCACAATGGGCTGTAGGATGTCCCTCAAAGTCCATATACTAGATGCTCATCTTGATAAATTCAAGGAGAACATGTGAGCGTACTCGTCGGAGCAAGGCGAGCGTTTCCATCAGGATATACTGGACTTTGAACGCTGCTACCAAGGACAGTATAACGAGAACATGATGGGAGACTACATTTGGGGGCTGATTTGTGAAAGTGATTTACAGTACAATCATAATCTCGAAAAACTACTCACTTCTAAATCTTTTGTAGTCATTTTTGTATTACTCCATGTTCATTTGGATTCATGTTGTTTTTTTCTGACTTTATGTGAACGAAAAGACACAAATTCGCCCGTTTTCTCATTGGAAATAGGTACATTTCAAAATATCACTGTCCTGGTCACAAAAGCAAAGTTTGTGGGGAATAATAGCCATTTTCTATACTTTTGAGGTATAAGCAATTAGGAAATAACACTTACTACCCAGGAACAAATATTGTGTTACATAGTATGATCATTCATATATGATTTTATATATTAAACTAGCCTTGCTATTTTATGACAATGTGGTGGATTAAAGTTTCTGTCATGTGTCTTCAAATGTAACTCCCCATCAAACTTGTAAGCAAAGCTGTGTAAGCAACCAGAATGTATTGTATAGAAATAAGACCATGTCAAAAAAAGATTGGTTAAATAATGACAGAATTTTTATTATTAAATTTGCAAATTTAGTGATGACAAAGCAGCTTTGATTCAGAGTAATATTAGTAGAGAGAGAGAGAGAGAGAGAGCGAGAGATATCTCTGTCACAGTTAACTTTAGAATATATGATCAAATACCCTTATTACTACTAATGCTACTCTAGGGAATTTAACCAATTAGTTTAATGAATAATGTTATTTGCTGTACAGTAGTTTTCACTACATCACATTTACGAAGAAGGGTCTCATAACAGTCCAATGAGTGTTAGGCCTCATGCACTGTATGTTGTCATTAGTGCAGCACATCTGCGTCACACCTCTTTCAGGGTGAATCATTTTCTTTTGATTTTAGGGTGAAATGTGACCTTGACTTCTTGGCATGTTCTTTATGAGATTCACCCTTGACTCCCCTAAACACTACAGGACAGGCCAACAGGTGCACTTAACTACTTAACATGATTACATTTTTACTGCAGTCAAGTATGAGTGCGTATAATGACTGTGACTGAGTGGGTTTCTAAGTGATGTCATATGACGAGGGTTTATATGAGAAGGTAAGAAACAAATCCTCAGTAGTGATGATGGGATTTTTGTTGTTTCTCATCGAGAGTCTCTTTGTTTACTTTGGATCCAGCAACACCTGGCCAGAGACGTGTACTGCATTTTTGCAGGAAATATTTGGTCACTACATAATACATTTGGATTATAATGCGTGTGTGTGTGTGTATATTGGCGTATTATCGCATACAGGTCCTGCTTAATGACATCAGTCCAGCCGTGAGTTTGGAGGAAGCAGAAAGACTCTTGAGTGCGATTGAGACCTGAGTCTGTGTTCAAACCCTGCTACAGTCCTACAGAATGGACACTGCGGTACCGCCCACTGAGAGAAAGAGAGAAAGAGAGAGAGAGAGAGAGAGAGAGATGTTCCCTCAGCAGAAGTTTCCATCAGTCCTCATGCAATGGACTTTTAGCTCCGCCCACAGTTGCAATTCAAACATGTGTCAATCATCTCTAGTTACCGTAATGACAACCTGTTTGTTTCCCTCAAAGGGAGGAGTAAAAGAAGATGTAGGCTGCTGCTGAGCGGACGGAGGAGGAGGAGATGTCAGACACCTCGTGATCATCAAACTTGAACCAGCGCTGCTTGAGCGGGTTCTTACAGTATGCTGTGTAATGACCGCCGTCCATCCCGCCATAATGATTCTATTGAGAGAACAACAAAGACCACAATTACAGAGAAGTCTGAAACTGATGTAGGTTCAACTGATAGAGCTTAACGCTAGCAACGCCAAGGTCATGTGTTCGATGTGTTGTACTCACAGACACAGCGTACAGGTTGTATTTCTTCAGGTTGTGTTTGGGCCCAATGACATACTGCGATAGGTCCAGATTATCCAGTGGAAAATCAACCAACGTCTGGAGCTTTTCTCGCCACCGGCCATCGTATTTAAATCTTATAAATGCATAACAACACATTTCACGTTTCTGTACTTACATACTGGTATAATAAATCTCTGAACTAAGACAGTGAAGATTTCACATACCGTTTCAAGTGCACGAGCAAAATTGGTGGAACTTTCCAGATTTGCATTTTCTTGATGGCGTCTCGGTGCGTTTTGCAGTGTCGGCAGTAGAACCGGTTACTGTCCGTCAAACGCTCTTCCTTTGAAAACAACTTCAAGCAATCCTGTACAAACATACAAAACAACAGTCATGAGCAATCTTAGGCCAAGTGCACACCACAAGACAGAAGCTTGTCTCCCTGTGCGCACCTAAAGCTGCACTATGTAAGATTTTTTGGGTTACAATTAACAAAAGTTCATTATTGAGTGAGTACATAAAAAAATCCATGTTCAAAAACCTGTCCTTGTCTTACTCCAATTCACTAATGTAAGCCTACAATAATGATTTGTATTTAGAGCTGTCGGGTCAGATTTGGTGTGAATTCGCAGATGTCATTCGTCGTTGCATATTTACGTCATGTCTGTAAGATCAGAAAGAAGGTCCGGCTGTGGCGCAACTCACGTAAGTGTCGGAGAAGCGGGAAGCGATTGCAACAGGTGTTAAGCAGTGGCATGAAATCACACTTTTAATGGATTTTTAACTGTTTTTGACTATTTGGTGAAGTTGTTTACCTGCTATAATGCTTGGACATGTTTTCTGGTAGGGTTGCTGAAGCTTATATTGGTTGTCATGCTTTAATGAATCGAACATTATTTATGCGTTTACCGATTGCGATGCGTTTACAAGTTTAACTTTTTTTCCAGTGAAGTTACTGTAACGTTTACTAATATTTATGACTTCTGAATATTTTATAACATTGCTACAGTGGAGATTCCCTTAGTGTGTGTTTCTAAGTGTCCCTTTGTTTTCTTATTTCTTTTATCCCAGTCACAGAAATACACAAGTTGTTTTCACTTTCAATTGCCCTTTTAGCAGATAGTATGTTTAAACACAGTAGACAATTTAAAATTGCATCTAAAAGCCACTATAGGTACAAAGTGAAAGCACCATGAATGCATGCTCATCTCAAGTTGTTTGTGATTTACCGATTTCCTTGCACAGGAATGTACTTATTATTTTGTTTAGCATTTAACCATCTCTCCATTTTAACTTTACTTCTAAAGAAACGATTAAATGTTTATTATTGTAATTGCTATATTGCATATTTCTGCATATTATTTTCATGTTTAATAAAGTATACTTCATCTCCATCATTAATGAATTCTCATTTTGCATTCTTATATTAGAGTGTTATTGTTTGCCGTGCATAGACCTACTATTGTAGTATTACGGTTCACTTTCATTGTCCACTTAGGCTGTGTAAGATTGTACTATAAAAATGTAGCATCTTGAATTGAACTCATATCAGCCATTTCACAAATTGTACCTCTTAAATTGATATGTGTAGTACAATACATACATTAATGTGTAGTAGATAAAACACTTGAATAATTATATTAAAATACAATTAAGAGTGTTGTTTATCCTCCTCAAAGCAAGTAATATAAATGTTATAAATGTTAAAATAAATACCATAATATCAACATGAAAATAGCACATCGTGATGAGTCACGATCACAGGCAAAGCAGGTAACCACAAACCATGACACTCATCTGCCAGAAAACCAATGGCGAATCACAACTCGCGTAAAATGCTCCTCCGTAAGTTGCTTGCAATTTTAAGTTTCATCCACAGATGTCGCTGGAGAGCCTAAAGTTCCGTAGTGCAGCTTTTAAAACTCACAGATTCTTATTTTCTGTTGTGTTGTCGACTTTATAGTGGTGTAGACTAGCTGCGTCAATGACAAGATTGTGGTGAAAGGATTTCGTTCTCACACAAAGTCACATAAAAGACATTGTGCACCTGACGACTGGTCGGCCAAATTAAACTTACTGTAGCATCTGCAGCTACTCTGAGCCTGTCTCACAAATGTGCACACAAGAAGAGCATTATGACAGACATGAGTTAGCTATGATTTTGGGCTTTTTGTTGAAGACTTGAAACATGAAAGTTTGCCAAACTTCTGTCTTGTAGTCTGCGCTAAGCTTTAGGCCAGAAACATACTTCGCACAAGTACGTGTACGTAGATGTGAGTGCTTGGCCAACACATTGCCAATTTGCGGTCTGCTTGAACATAACGTGCATTTTTGTGTTGCGTTATCAAACCTCAGTACTCAAGGGGGCGATAGAGTTTCCTTCAAACGTCTGCCATTAAACTGGATGTGTTATTATTCAGGTAAGTTATTATAAATTTATTGACTTTACCTTACTTGTTCAGCAATATTCTCTTCTGTTGACTTATAGTTGTAATAGTTGACGACTTGAAAGCTAAAACTAATGACCACTATAGCGCCCCTTGTGACAACGTTGAGAATGCAATGCGTACTTACGTTGCATTATGAATTGAGGTCTGACATATTTTAGAACGTGACAAAACACACACTCGAGCTTGTGTATCTTGAAACATCTGCATTCATGAACTTGCATGGAGTATGATTCGGCTTTTAACCTAATGCCTGTGTGAGCGTGTGAGAGAGTGTGTGACCTGTAGAGAGCACTTGCTGCTGGACATCATCTCCAGCGTGAGGTACATGAAGGTCTCAAATGTACGTGACTTATGTTGACAGCTCATGCATTGAACCGTGGATTTAAACTGGCCCTGAAACAGAGCAACGATGATGGACTCGTTCAGCAGCTTGTGTTTAGACCAGGCCAGTTCTGCAGCGCTCACATCGTCCAGATGATCGATTTCTTCTTCCTTATAACCTCTCCGTTTTTCTGCCTGGGAGAGAAAAACATAAATCATTACTGTGGTCTCAATTCTCATGTTGGATCAGAACTTTTAAAAACCCCATGAAATCAAAATTAAAGTTTTGTTATTTTTATCCCATATGCATATGTTGGGCAATTCCATGGAAATGTCAACCATATCATGAAAAAATAATAACTTTTAACCCAAGGAACAAAATGCCCTTTCAAGTTCTGTCATGGTATAATGGATAATGCTGTCCAGACCGTTAGAGGGTGCTGCTTGTTCACACAGCGCTGACTGAAGCGCTGATTACATTCTAGTTTTAAACGCAGCCTTTCAAACTTCAAGCAAAATTTGCTGGTTTCAAAGCGTTTTGGATAGTTTTATCTCATCATGTATAGGTAAGTGCCGCTTTCACAACTGTCGTGTCCATTTATGGTGGCTGCCCTTCTGGCCCCGCCTGCCGGAAGGCTTTTCCCCACCTCTCTAGAGCTTGGGAGGGGGACAAGGGGAGGGAAAGAAAAAAAAAGTAGAGGAAAAGGGCAAGGCGGAGCGACAGTGAGAGAGAGAGAGGAGAGAGAGAAAAAAACTTGCTCGCCGGTTCCCAGACACGCCATCGCCTAGTCCTTGATCACTCCTCCACCCTCTGGCGGACGACAGCCGCTCCTCCCCGGGCGGACCAGAGCAAGTCATCTGACCCTTGGTGGATGGAATGCCCCTCCGCGTTCTGGTGGCCGGTAGGGAGCCCCTCCGGCCCTGGCAACGGCTCCACCGCTCCAGGCGGCTGGCAGTAAGCCTCTCCACCCCTCGCGGACGGCTGCTCCTTTGGGCGGATGGCAGTGGCGAGGACTCCACGACAGCGCATCCCTCCTCCCTCCCGGGTTTCGGCACAAATGTAACAAGGTTAAAATGGGAAAGGAGGAGGTGGGAACCGGCTGAACAGTCAAAGTAATATTTAATCAAACAAAAAGACACACGACACAAACACACACACGGCAGCTGCATGTGGCTCTCTCTCTCTCTCGAACTGCCGCATCCTGCTGCACTTATCCCTCTCATCGGCTGATTAGCCCGATTGGGGGCCGGGCGTGCATAGTCACGGTCCCGGCCACGCCCTCCTCCTCGTCACAACAAAATATATGATTTATTAATACATGGCATTGAACAAATCATTAATTAATTTGCTTAAAACAGACAGAGAAGGGTGAGTCAGCGTATTATATCTAACAAATTAATAAAGTACAGAACCTGTAATATTTTGCAAAATCATTGCTTTTCAACAACTTTCATGTCGACACATCCCTTCCAATGTCCCAACTCTAGAACTCATCTATCACCTAGAATTCAGAGTTTCCCACTTGTAAGTACGACTTCGTTTGGTCATTCATGTGCTCGGAACTTGTAATTACGATATTTCCGATTCTACTTGAAGGGCACATCTCTTCATGTTTCAGTAGCAGAGTTTCTTCCTGCATTGAAAATTTTTCGCCGGTTGCCCAATCAAAATTATGGGCTGCCAAAACAAAATTCATGATATTTATCTCGCGGTTGGCGCTTTATATCACTAAATATGCTTCTCATGAGACAGTGAGACTCACATGAGTCATCATAGAACCACTCGCACAAGGGATCCGCTCTACAGTATTATTTTCGTATACATTTTTTTTTTTTACAAATACACCCTTACTCAAATCATCAATTTCAAATCATCACCCTTATTAAAATTTATCAAAATTTTACAGCTGTAACAGTAACTGTGGCATTTTGACAAAAATTGTGAAAATTGTGAATTCCACAGTGAAGCGCGTATTACATGTCGACTATTCATTTATATAATTAAAATCACACACTTTTGCGCTTTAACGATCAAACTGGGCCATGTAGCAAACTGTTTATCCGTCAGAAGAAGAAAACACAAATCAAAATAAAAGCTCATGTCAAAATAAAAGCTAGACACTTGAAATTAAAGAAATTGCAACAAAAATATACTACAACTGTATAGTAAAATGTAATATTTACTGTAGCAATATTATAATAAATAATAATTAATAAAATAATAATAATTAAGCAATATATCACAGGCAAAGTTTTTTTTTAAAATGCAATGGTATGTTGAAAAGAAACTGTTCTTTAAAACATGGAACTCTGGATTCTTTTCCATTTTTAGAAAAGGATTTAGGAAAAAAATAAAAAAAGATTTTAGTAGGGCGCTACTTAAAAACACTTAAGCAATGCATCCTTAATTGAGAAACACTTGAAGGATACATGCATTTTTTTCCCAATTAACATTTTTTATTGATTCGTACAGATAACAAAGAAAAACAAAACATATATACACTGAATCAACATTTAACCCCCATTATTACCCCTCCCCAATCACCAACCCCAACCTGACCCTCAACGAACATCCCTGTGGTCACATTTAAGTATACACAAAAAAAATAAAAATAATAATAAATAATAATTTAATAATAATAATAATAATAATATTTTATATATATATTTATTTATTTTTGTGTATACTTAAATGTGACCACAGGGATGTTCACACATTTAAAACTATGCTTCTCTCTCCACAGCCCCTCCACGAGAGTCCCCCAAAAACACCAAATAACTGCCCCATTTCCCATCAAATGAATCCCAGATCCCCAGCCTTCTACGACACCTCCTCGAAAGCTGCAATCCTCCCCATCTCTGCGCACCACTCCCGAAATGAGGGCGCTCCAGCGTACTTCCATCACCTTAAAACAATCTGTCTGCCTATCATAACACTGGTCAGGACCCAATTTTTTATGTGTTTATCCCCTATATTGATGACCGCCCCATCACGTAAAATACAGAGTCTGGGGCAAAATGAAATTTGAGTGCCCAATACGTCACACATAAAACTCTGAACCTTCAACCAAAATTCTTGGATCTTAACACATCCCCAAAAGACATGGTTTGTGTCTCAATCTTCTGATTGGCATTGCCAGCAGGTGGGCGTGTCTTTAAGACCAAGCCTATACAATCTAGAGGGGGTCCGATAGAATCAATGTAAAATCTTGAATTGCATAAGGCGCGCCCTTGCATTTCTAGATACAGACTCCTCCTTCCTCCAATACCAAGTTTAAATCTTTCTCCCATAATCTCTTAATAGAAGTTGAAGCTCCATCCCCCAGACTCTGAATTAGCAGGGAGTAATACACTGATGCCTCATGACCTTTTCCAAAAGCAGTAATCACCACTCCCAGAGTATCTGCCGCTTTAGGGGGGTGTATGCTACTCCCAAAAATAGTACAGAGCAGGTGGCACAGTTGTAAATACCTATAAAACTGAGATCTGGGGATCTCAAAATGTTGAACCAAATTTTCAAAAGATCTCAACACCAGTCTCATATAGGTCACTGAGCATATTAACCTCCCTCACAATCCACTCTGACCAGCAGAAAGGGGACTTATTAATACATAATTTTGGGTTCTGCCATATGCTCAAGGCAACATTTAAATAAATGTCCAAGTTAAACACACTGGACACTTTTGTCCATACCGCGTGCAAATGTGAGATAACGGGGTGTAACTTAACTTCTCCGATTAGTTTGATAGAAGGCTTTGCAATGACAAAATAGGGGCAAGAACATGCTTTTCAATACCAAACCAAGGAGTGGCTCTCTCAGGTGGAAGCGACCAATGAGCCAAATGTCTGAGACCTAATGCATAATAATAAAACTAAATCTTGGGTAGGCCTAGCCCACCTTTGTCAATCGGCATATGTAACTTATTGAAATGTAATCTGGGACGCTTACCATTCCAAATGAAGGACTTCGCTATACTATCAAATTGCTTGAAATAAGAGAGGGGGACATCTACAGGGAGAGATTGTAACAAGTAGTTAAATTTTGGAATACAATTAATTTTAATAACATTAACCTTCCCAATCATCGATAAGTGTAACGAAGCCCACCTGTCCACATCATTCGAAAACCTTTTTATTAAGGGATCAAAATTAACTCTGACTAAATCTACTAAATCCAACAAATTTGCTGGGAATAAAATGCCCAGATACTTAATACCTTGTTTGAGCCACTGGAAGGTGCCCGGCTGGAAAGCCGTTACTGGGCAGTACGCTGTCAGAGCCAAAGCTTCGGATTTAGACCAATTGACTCTGTATCCTGAGAACTTAGAAAAGGAATTAATAATTCTGTGGAGGCAAGGCATAGATCTAGTAGGGTCGGAGAGAAATAACAAAATATCATCTGCGTAAAGCAAAAGCTTATGCGCCATACCTCCCGCCACCACCCCTGGAAAATCATCCTCTTTCTTATCGCAGCTGCTAATGGTTCCAGGGCACGACAGAACAATAATGGGGAAAGAGGGCAACCCTGCCGGGTGCCACTATCCAGAGTAAAATAATCTGAAATTAATCCATTCGTTTGTACCGCCGCTACCGGGTGTCTATAAAGTAACTTAATCCATCCAATAAAAGTTTTCCCTAACCCGTATATTTCCAAAATCTTAAAAAGATAATCCCAGGGTGCCTGGGTAGCTCAGTGGTAAAGATGCTGGCTACCACTCCTGGAGTTCGCTAGCTCGCTAGTTCGAATACCAGGGTGTGCTGAGTGATTCCAGCCAGGTCTCCTAAGCAACCAAAATTGGCCCGGTTGCTAGGGAGGGTAGAGTCACATGGGGTAACCTCCTCGTGATCGCTAAAATGTGGTTTGTTCTCAGTGGGGCGCGTGGTGAGTTGAGCGTGGTTGCCACGGTGGATGGCGTGAAGCCTCTACAGGTGCTATGTCTCCGTGGCAACATGCTCAACAAGCCACGTGATAAGATGCGCAGGTTGACGATCTCAGACGCGGAGGCAACCGGGATTCGTCCTCTGCCACCCGGACCGAGGCGATTCACTACGCGACCACGAGGACTTAAAAAGCACATTGGGCATTCCAAATTGGAAGAGAAAAAAAAAAGATAATCCCATTCTACCATATCAAATGCCTTTTTGGCATCAGGTGAGATGGCAGTAACCGGAGTCTAATCATTCACCACTGACCACATGATATTGATGAAAAACCTAATATTATCAGAAGAGCAATGACCCCGAATAAACTCCACCTGATCTATATGTATAAGAGATGTCATAACTTAATCGGTTAGCCAGAATTTTTGACAATATTTTAACGTCTATCTGGATCAGGGAAATTGGACGGTAACTCTTACACTCACTTGGATCTTTGTCTTTTTTAAGAATCAGACTGATCCAGGCTTGTATCATGGTTGGCAGAAGCTTTCCATTCTTTAATGATTCTGTATAAACTTCTAACAAAAGTGGAGCCAGTTCTGTAGCATAAGATCTAAAAAACTCGGCAGCAAAGCCATCTGGCCCCGGAGCCTTGCCTGTAGGCAAGGCCTTAATTACCTCACTAAGCTCCTCCAAGTTTATCTCAGAAATAGAGAATTTTTTTGCTCCATCGTCAATTTAGGGAGTTCTAATGGTTCCACAAAATTTCTAATATACTCATCAGTAGACGAAGACATGGAACTATTGAGATCAAGATAGAATTCTTTAAAGCATTATTAATATCAATGGCCCAGGTAAATATCTTACCACCAGCAGATTTCACTGAGGGAATTGTAGAAAAAGACTCTCTGCTTTATATATCTAGCCAAATGCTTCCCTGCTTTGTCCCATGACTCAAAGTATGACTGTCCTGTCATTCAGGGAATGGCCAAAACTCCACCTTCCGTGACAAAATAGTATTATATCTGTATTTCAATCAGGTCAATTCTCTGAGGCCATCAGACGACATTAGGCACTTCAGCTCTGCCTCTGCACTTTTAATATTCCCTTCCAACTCCACGAGTTCTCGTGCTTTGGATTGTTTGGTGAATGAGGCATACTGTATGATCCGACCCCTAAGAACTCCCTTAAGTGCCTCCCAAGCCACGCCAACAGAGGAATTCAAGATTTTGAAAAAGGGATACATTAAAGCTGTAACTATATGATTTTCTCCGTATGTGGCAACACCTCTAAACTCACCAGGGCGTGATCTGAGACTAAAATGTTTACAATTGAGCAATCCAAAACAGACGAAATGAGGGACTTAGATATATTAAAAAAAAATCTCTTCTAGAATAAATCTTATGGACTGATGAAAAAAATATATAGTCCCTACCAAATGGGTTCAAAAGTCTCCAAATATCTGTAAAACCAAGATATTTACATATTCTGTGAAGCATCAATGTTGCTCTAGGGGGCTTACACACTTTTGCTTCATTTGATCAAGGATTGAATCCATCAATAGATTAAAGTCTCCTCCTAATATTATATCATGAGGGGTGCCAGCAGCTTGCAACATCCCTTCAAGATCTATAAAAAAGCCCTGATCATCAGTGTTAGGTGCGTAAATATTAGCCAAAATCAACCTTTGCCCCTGAATTTCTGCTAAAACAATAATGACTCTTCCTAATTTATCATTAATCTGCTTGAGACATTTGAGCTCTTACTTGAGCCAGCACTAAAGAAAACATGTCCACCCCATATCTTCCCAACTTTTTCAGCTTCCTGCGGGGAAAGATGCAGTTCTTGAAGAAACACTATATCATATTTCTTACGTTTAAGAAAATAAATAACCTTCCTTCTTTTTATGGGGTGCCCCAACCCATTCACATTCCATGTGGAGAGAGATAATCCACTCATATTAACATTTGACATTTTGACATGTTTGAAATAATAGATTGTGTCAAAAATAAAATTATAAAGACCATATTCCCCATTAGTGCAATAATCAATCCCCGAACCAAACAAAAAAAAACCTTCAGTTTCCTCGGATAGTCAATTGAATGTTCAGTGAGTCGGCTGTTTCATAAGTGCAGCAGATGACCTAATACTTCCAATGTCCTGCAAAAAGTACTCCACAAAACAAACTCCAGCCAATAGATGGCATAAGCACAAAGAATGAGCAGATTCATCCACAACTGTCCCGAAGGAGTTTTATTCCACAAAACAAACTCCAGCCACTAGGCGGAACCAGCACAAAAAGAAACAAAAAAGGTGACCAGCTTCCTCAGACAGTCGAGTGTAAGTTCAGTGAGACAAGCTCACTTGGGGGCAACGTGAGAAATGTATGTGATGCTGACGAAGGTCATTGCGGACTTGGAGGATCTTGCTGTAATACGTCGATCGATTACGGCAATGGAGGCGAAATTGTCTGAGTTGGTTACAAGAATCAGGGACATCGAGAAATGGATTGATTTTCTGGAGTCATCAGAGAGGGAATTAGCTGCTAGCCCGCTAGCAATCAAGGCAGATTTGCAGTGCGTCTGGGAAAAGTTGGAAGACCTTGAGAATCGTAATCGGTGAAACAATGTCCGAATTGTTGGAATTCCTGAGAACGAGGAAGGCTGAGAAATTCCTAGACGAGCTCTTCCCGAGTCTGCTCGACATAACAGACCATAAGCTGGAAATCAAGCGAGCTCACAGAGTGTCGGCTCGGAGATCCATGGAGGGAGACAGGTCCCGATCAATTCTGGCCAAATTAGATAATCCGATAAAGATCTTGTGTTATGTGGGGCGAGGAGTAAAGGAAAGCTTTCTTGGAAGAACCACAACATTTTCTTGTTCCAAGTCTTTGTGAATTCGATGAGAGAAACATGATCGATTCAAGAAATGCAAGAAACTCTTACATCAACGGAAGATCGCTTTTGCATCGATGTTTCTGGCAAAATTGAGAATAGATACTAAGGATGGCCGCAAAGTATTTACATGCCCACAACAAGTGATGTCTTTCATAAAGTCATTGGAATGAGTAAGCCATTTGGTGATTTTCATGTTGCACCCAAGTGAGCTTGACTCGCTGAACATTCATTTGACTGTCTGAGGATACTGGGCGCCTTTTTTTTTTTTTTTTTTTTATGAATCCGAGTAGCAGCTGGAGTTTGTTTTGTGGAATAACACTCCTTCGGGACAGTTGTGGATGAATCTGCTCGTTCTTTGTACTTGTGTCTCCTATTGGATGGAGTTTGTTTTGTGGAATATTTTTTTGCAGGACTTTGGAAGGATTAGGTCATCTGCTGCACTTATGAAACAGCCGTCTCACTGAACATTCGTTTGATTGCCCGAGGATACTGAATGGTTTCTTATTTTTATTTATTTATTTGTTTATTTTGTGTGTGTGTGTGTGTTTTGGTTCTGCTAGAGGCTGGAGCTTGTTTTGGGGAGGAACACACCTTCGAGACAGTATGTGGATGAATCTACATGTTCTTTGTGTTTATTCTGCCTATTGGCTGGAGTTGGATTTTCTTCTGTTATGTAATTCTGTCTCACAAAATTTGTATAGAAGCACCGGACTTGAGCAATCCGATGGCAAAGTTGTCGCGGGGGCTCTCGTAGGCATACACTGACTTTTTGAGTTTAGAAGGATGGACGCTGGTTGGCACTGTTGTGCGCAGGGTTAATGCGCACGTTTTTCTTTTTTCTGTTTGTTTTGTTCAGGGGGAAGTTCGGGGTTTGATTGTTGCATTAATAATGGAATGTGGTCTTGTTTTTGACACACAATCTATTTTTCTAATATGTCAAAATGTCAGATGTTAAAATGAGTGGATTATCTCTCTCTACGTGGAATGTGAATGGGTTGGGGCACCCCATAAAAAAAAGGAAAGTTATTTCTCTTCTTAAACATAAGAAATATGATATAGTGTTTCTTCAAGAAACGCATCTTTCCCCGCAGGAAGCTGAAAAATTTGGGAAGATATGGGGTGGACATGTTGTCTTTAGTGCTGGCTCAAGTAAGAGCAGGGGAGTCTTCATTACATTTATCGATGATTGGGAAGATTAATGTTATTAAAATGAATTGTATTCCAAAATTCAACTACCTGCTACAGTCACTCCCTATAGATGTCCCCCTCTCTTATTTCAAGCAATTTGTTAGCATAGCAAGTCTTTCATTTGGAATGGTAAGTGTCCCAAATTACATTTCAGTAAGTTACATAGGCCGATTGACAAAGGTGGGCTAGGCCTACCCAAGATTCTGTTTATTATGCGTTTGGTCTCAGACATTTAGCTCATTGGTCGCTTCCACCTGAAAGAGCCCCTCCCTGGTTTTGTATTGAACAGGAAGTTCTTGCCCTTATTTTGCCATTGCAAAGCCTTTCTATCAGTCTAATCAGAGAAGTTAAATTACACCCCATTATCTCGCATTTGCACTCGGTATGGACAAAAATGTCCAGAGTGTTTAATTCGGACATTTATCTAAATGTTGCCTTGAGCTTATGGCTGAACCCCAAATTATGTATTAATAAGTCCCCTTTCTGCTGGTCAGAGTGGATTGTGAGGGGGGTTAATAGACTCTGTGACCTATATGAGAGTTGTGTTGAGATCCTTTGAAAATTTGGTTCAACATTTTGGGATCCCCAGATTTTTAGGTATCTACAGCTGCGCCATTTGCTCTGTACTATTTTTGGGAATAGCATACACCCCCCTAAAGCGGCAGATACTATGAGAGTGGCGATTACTGCTTTTGGAAAAGGTCATGAGTCATCAGTGTATTACTCCTTGTTAATTCAGAGTCTGGGGGACTCTCAAGAGATTATGGGAGAAAGATTTAAACTTGGAATTGGAGGAGGGACAGTGGGCTAGGATTCTAAAAAACGTCAAGTCTGCATCTAGAGACGCAAGGGTGCGCCTTATGCAATTCAAGATTTGACATGGGTTTTATTGGACCCCCTCTAGATTGTATAGGCTTGGTCTAAAGACACACCCACCTGCTGGCAATGCCAATCAGAGGATGGAGACATTACCCATGTCTTTTGGTGGTGTGTTAAGATCCAGGAGTTTTGGTTGAAGGTTCAGAGTTTGGTATGTGATGTATTGGGCACTCGGGTATCATTTTGCCCCAGACTCTGTATTTTGGGCGATGGGGTGGTCATCGATATTGAAAATAGACACATAAAGAGTTGGGTCTTAACCAGTGTCATGATCGTCAGGCAGATATTTTTAAGGGGTTGGAGGTCGGCTGGAGTGCCCTCGTTTCAGGAGTGGTGCTTGGAGATGGGAAGGGTGACAGCCTTTGAAGAAGGGTCATTTAGAAGAATGGGGAAGTATAACTTGTTTGTGGAGAAATGGGGCAGATATATGTCATTTATGGATGTGTGATTATTATTATATTTTTTATTTGTTATTTATTTATTTTGTGTGTGTGTGTCTATATCATTTACAACCACTGGGATGTTGTTGGGGGGCCAGGGTGGGATTGGGAGGTGGAAGGGTAATAGTGGGGGTTAATGTTGATTCTGTGTATATATGTTTTGTTTTTCTATGTTCAATTATGTGAATCAATAAATATTGTTAATCTGAAAAAAATAGACAGTTCAGGTGCTCGACTAGAACGTAAATGCAAAATCACAAAACAACATCAGTTTGCTGTTGCTTTAAAAAAAAAGGTTTCATCTTTGTCTCAGCACATTCATGACATTTCGAGCTGAATGCTTTTTATCAGAAAGCATTTATCTCATGGTCTGATAAAAAGCATTGAGCTAGCTCATAGTGTTTTTTTGAGAGCAACAGTGTGCTGATCGCTTTATCCCGTTTCAAATTTTGTAGTGCATGTTTTCCATGTCAAAAATCAGTGTTATTAGGCCTTTAGTGTGAGACAAACCTTATTGAGATCTTCATGCAGTCCATCCATGAGGAACAATAACAGTTCCTGTGAATCTTGATGCTCGTAACTGGAAAAGCGGTTGTTGATTTTACAGATGGTGCCTTTAAAATCCTGCGGGCTGATGCATTTGTACTGTCCTGACCACAGCGCCTTCATAATGACACTGAACTCCTCCACCACCTCCCCTTTATGACCCAGAATATTTGCCCTGAAAAACACAAATATACAGACACACTGTTGCTTTCCTGTCTCTTCAGACCATAAATTCAATTGATCATTTAATCAGAGTAACATGTTATTTATAGTATTGTGTGTTTGTTGGGGTGTACTGTAATACCGGTTAATGTCTTCTTGGTAGTAATTCCTGGTGAAATATTCTGCCATGGCAACAGTGTTACACAGGCACTGGAGGATAGAGTTCATGTAGCAGGTGTTGCCTAAGTTACGAAGACCTGTTAATAACGGGCCCTGACCCCCGAACACTGGGTTCAGATTCCGAATCTTAGCCGCAGATGGCCGTGCAATCTCAACCTTAGCATATGTGGCTGCGGTCAGAGGCCTGTGACACAAACAAACACAAATTTGTTTAGTATGTGTGCAAACAGATGTGTATAGTGTGATTGTGTAAATGCACGTACTTGTTTTCTCTGATAATTGCAGGTACAGCTGCAGGTTTCCTGCTTGTCTCTGCATTGAGCTCCTGACTGATATCGGGAGACGAGTATGATCGTTTCAGTTTGGACTGCTCCCGCTCTCTCTCTTGCTCACGTTCCTTCTCTTTCTCAGTCTCTGCAGGTTGTGGCGGCTTGGCTTTGAGTGTGGAGGGTGTGCTGGGGGGAATTTGAGGCGTGTTGACTTCTGGAGGGTAGAGATGCACGCGGTTGGTGGGTGAGTGGTAATATCTATAGGTGCCCGTCACGGTGTCTAGAAACTGCACAAACAAACAGCCGGGAATGAGAAACGACACACCGAAGACAAAATAAGCTACTGCTGGTGCTGCCTTTTCCTCTTACCTTCATCCAGCCATCGGGTAACCCAGGAACAGTTCGGCCCATTTCCTCACTGCGTGCCCGTGTCAGAAGCTCCCTCTGCAACAAACACACATTCACTTCACATCTTGCTCAAAAGCAAAGCCCAGTCCTAATGCTGCTGAAGTATGTAACGATGTAATGGTCACTCATCTTCATATCACTCACAGTGCTTCACACCATTAACCTTAAACTACATATATAACCCTAAACACACTAAACTCAGTATGGCATGCTACTTTCAATATATATTCCTAAACATACTACCCTTTAATATCAGCCTAAACTTAACATATTACCCTAAACACCCTAAAACAGCCTAAACTCAAAATGGCACCCTACTTTCAATATATCATCCTTAACATAATATCACCCTCAATATATCAACCAAAACTCAATATTACGCTAAACTCAATATACTGTACTACCTTAAACACCCTAAACACAATATATTACCCCAAACACCCTATAAAACTCAATATGGCATCCTACTTTCAATATATCATCATAAACATAATATCACCCTCAATATATCAGCCAAAACTCAATATATTACCCAAACTCAATATACTGTACTACCCTAAACACCCTAAATTCAATACGGCACCCTACTTTCAATATATCATCCTAAACATAATATCATCCTCAATACATCAGCCAAAACTCATTATATGACCCTAAACACATTAAAACACCCTCAACTCAATATGGCACCCTACTTTCAATATATCATCCTTAACATACTTTCACCATCAATATATCAACCAAAACTCACTATATTACCCTAAACACCCTAAACTCAATATGGCACCCTACTTTCAATATATCATTCTAAACATAATATCATCCTCAATACATCAGCCAAAACTCATTATATGACCCTAAACACATTAAAACACCCTCAACTCAATATGGCACCCTACTTTCAATATATCATCCTTAACATACTTTCACCATCAATATATCAACCAAAACTCACTATATTACCCTAAACACCCTAAACTCAATATGGCACCCTACTTTCAATATATCATTCTAAACATAATATCACCCTCAATATATCAGCCAAAACTCAATATATTACACTAAACTTTATATATTACCCTAAACTTTATGTATTACCCTAAACACCCTAAACTCAGTAAGGCACCCTTCTTTCAATATATAATCCTAAACATACTATCACCCTTTAATATCAGTCTAAACTCAATATATTACCATAAGCACCCTATAAAACTCAATATGGCACCTTACTTTCAATATATCATCCTTAACATACCTTAACATACTTTCACCCTCAATATATCAGTCAAAACTCAATATATAACCCTAAACACCCTAAACTCAATATGGCACCCTACTTTCATCCTTAGCATACTTTCACCCTCAATATATCAACCAAAACTCAATATATTACCCTAAACACCCTAAACTCAACATGGCACCCTACTTTCAATATATCATCCTAAACATAATATCACCCTCAATATATCAGCCAAAACTCAATATATTACCCTATACACACTTAGCTCAGTATATTACCCTCAACTCAGTATATTACCCTAAACTCAATGTACTAAACGCAATATGGTACCCTAATTTATATATATCATCCTATTACCTTAATATAGAAGACTAAACTCAATATATTACCCTATACACCAAAAAATAATATTTTATCCTAAACACCCTCAACTCAATACATTACCCTAACCTCAAAATGGCACCTTAACTTCAATCTTTTATTTTAAACATAAATTGAGGGTGATATTATAAGCCAAAACTCAAAATATTACTCTAAACACCATAAATCCTATATACCATAAACTCAACATAATACCCTAAACACCCAAACCTCAACATATTACCCTAAACTCAATATGGCAACCTAATTCCAATATTTTATCCTAAACATAATCTTACCCTCAATATATCAGCCAAAACTCAAAATATTTCCATAGACAAACCTACACTCAATATGGCACCCTAATTTCAATTTATCATCCTAAACATATGACCCTCAATATATCATCTTAAACTCCATATATCACCCAATAAATCATAAAATCAATATATAATGTAATTTCAATACATCACCCTAAACATATCATATAAATGTAATATATCACCCTTAACTCAAAATATCAGTCTACCCTACTTGATCAAAGCCCAGCCCCATTCTGATGCTGCTGAAGTGCGTGATGATGATGTCACTCACCTTGTTGTCACTCATACCGCTGAAAGGTACAGGTGAATCCAGTGACATGCTCTTCATCTGTGCATCCAGTGGAACGTCCTTTTGCACTTTTCTGCTCTTCTCATCTCTCTCCGTTTCTGCCTGATCCTTCTCCTCTGCCGTCTGTCGCTCCAGTTTCTTTCTCTCCTGCTGTTTCTCCTCCTCCTTCTTCTCGTTCTCTTCTCTCTGTCGTCTCTCCGCTGTCTCTCGCTGTTCTTTCTCTTCTTTAGCTCTCATCTCCTCCTGAGCCCGCTTGCGTTGTTCCTGTTCTTTACGAGCTTTCTCCATTAGACTGAGGGTCTCAGCATGGATCTCCCTGCGTTCCTCCTCGCTCAGAGCTCTGGATGAATCCAGGTTGGGTTTGATGGTGCGGTTGGGCATCATCGGCCCATTGTGAGCCGCAGGGAGGTCGTTCGCTGCAGGCTTATCGCTGACCTTTACACTCGACAGTTTCACGGGTGGCTTCTTAGAGCGATCAATCTGTGTTCAGAGAGACGGTTGAGGTGTTCAATGGATGTTTAAGTGAATTCTCAGGTGTTCATGTGTGTAGTGTTGATGAAACCTACCTGTGGAGTGTGTCTGGGCGAGGCGGAGGGTGGTGTTACGGTATCTGTGCTTGTGAGGGGAGCAGGCTGTGGCAGTGGTGTGTGTGTTTGTGTGATTGCAGGGGATTCTAAGGGGGGGTCCTGGTCCATAGATTTGTACTCTCCATTAAGCTGCACTGGAGCTGCAGGCTCTTCTTGCACAATCACAGGTTTGGGCTCCTCCAGTGAAGGGTATGTGAAGTTTACTAAAATAACACGGCAAAAGACACTTTTATTTATCGAATCTGAGATACAGTGGATAACCATTTGCATTCAATACTCAATCACCCTGTAAATCCCAAACTCAGTATATCACTCTAAACTTCATATGTCGCCCTGTATACACCTCATACTCCATATGTCACCCAAAATGTATATTGCCCGACTACTCCAACAAACCCATCCTGAAACTGTCATGAGCTCATACCCTAATCACCCTCAACTCCATATACCACCTCAAACTCTGTGGGTGATACTCACACTGTGGCAGTGTGCTGGGTGCCTGCTTTCTGGGTGGTTTGACTTTAGCGTTGCTGGTGTACATGGGGTAAAAGAGCAGCCAGTTCTCATATCCTCCGTCCAGCACCAGCGGCTCACTGCGCAGGATAGTACTACTGTCCCACTGTACAAATACACAATTACATTAACACATACACCCTTACACACACACACACACACACACACACACAAATGTGTTTTATGTCTATGTCAATATGACACAATGACCGAAAGTTACAGCACCTGATAGAGAGCATAAGCTCTACCTTACCTTATAGAGAGCATCCTTTAGGCTCTGTAATGTGGTGCCCAGTTTGAGATCAGAGACGCTGTTGAACCAGTCCAACAGAATAATGTAATCCACAAACCCTCGGCGCTTCCACTCACACAGCGACGCTGCAGGCAGCTTCCCCTCAATCTGATTCACTGTCACCCTGATAATAAGCATATTGCATCATGGTTAATGAAGTGCATCTAAATATTAATTTGAATATTCAGACACAAGAGTACTGTGGGTTTCCTGTGTCAGGTTAATGTGTGAGGAGGTAGTGCTGGATGATTATAGGTAAGGAAAAAAATATCAATGTTTTCAGCCTTTCAACAATATTAAATTGTTATCTCAATAATTATAAGTTTGTTCTGAAATGACTTAAAACAAATTGTATTTTTTTTAATCAGAAAAAAAATTATAATTTCAAACAACTAGCCATTGCCAGGTAGATTTAAATGATTGCAAAACGAAAAATACCATTAAGATCTAGTAAAAAATTGATATGTGGATTCAGGCAATAGAAATAGTGTAACAAGTACTCAGGTCAATTTTCCAAGCAGCTTGACTCGTTCCAGCGCTAAAGAATGATTCGTTTGCGAATCAGTCATCTCTATTCTTACTTGCAGATGAGAAGGATGTGCAAAATCAGCCAACTGTTCAACTTGACTAAACTTGTCAAACACATAAATAAAAAAGCTAATTAAGAGTAACATTAAAGGAATAGTTCAACCAAAAATGAAAATTCTCCCATCATTAAATCACCCTTATGCCATCCCAGATGTGTATGACTTTCTTCTGCAGAACACATATGAAGATTTATAGAAGAATATTTCAGCTGGGTAGGACAAGACAATACAAGTGAATGGTGACCAAAACTTTGAAGCTCCAAAAAGCAGATTTTTTCAAGCAGTTTTAGCTCAATCGGATCGCTTCAGAAGACATGGATTAAACCCCTTGAGTCATATGTATTACATTTATGCTGCCTTTATGTGCTTTTTGGAACTTCAACGTTTTTCTGGCCACGATTCACTTCCACTGTATGGACCTACAGAGCTGAAATATTCTTCTAAAAATTTTCATTTGTATTCTGCAGAAGAAAAAAAGTTACACACATCTGGGATGACATGAGGGTGAGTAAATGATGAGAAAAAATTATGATAGGGTGAACTATTTCTTTAATGATGCTTTATTTGATAAAAATTTTCTGCAGTAATGCAAATCTTTGTGGGTGTCATGGTGAGCATTACCCTGGGCTGATGGCCTCCTCAGGTACACTGATGCACGTCTGAGACGGGACGCACATCTGCGACTCTTCAAAGTCCTGTCTGCACCGGGCATCCATTACCAGCACACTGATACTGGGGTCCTTCATCAGATGAAATAAACCCTCTGCACTGATGCTGCCTGAGAGAGAGAGAAAGAGATGTTGATACAGTAAATAAATAAAAAAAGAGGATAAAAAAAGAGAGATGAAGTTAAATAAAAGCAAAATGAAGAGAAGCATGAAAACAGTACCTTTATCGCATCTGCTCTTGCTGTTATTGGGTTCTTCTTTAACCTGTAGTAGAACATACCACAGACTTTAACTCCACAGCCATGATACAACAACATGAATTATTAACAAACCATAACAAAACATCATTGAATGATGGCCTGTACACTTTGAACATTGACACGTTTAGTTGTTTGAGTGCCACCTGGTAGTTAAACTACTGAACCAAAATCAACCACCTTCTTATTGCCCTTCTTCTCTGATGTCCCTTTGGGTGAAGCACGTCTATCTTTTTCCATCCTTTCTTCTCTTCGACTCTTTTCCTCTTCTCTCTCTTTTTCTTCCAGCTTTTTCCGCACTTCAACTTCCTCATACCTGAGAGAAAAACAGAAACAAGTGGAGGTGAGGGTGAGTGTGAGACAGCGGAAGAACAGTGTGTGTTTGTGTGTATAACACTGACCGGAGTTTTAGACTTTCTGAAAGTTTCTCTGCTTCCTCTATTGCCTTTTTAAAGCTGGTTGGTCCCAGCATGGACAGGAAGAAATCCTGTAAACATCCAAATGAGTTACTGGTATTAACAGAACAAACTCTGGAGGAGAACAGCACTGCAGATCCCTTTACTATAAAAAGTATATCACATTTCAGGTTGCTGACATGTTCACACCTGAGCACAGATTTTTTTGTTTAAGATGACAGTTTATGCCATCAGTACCTGAACAAACAAAAATGCAGAGGAACTTCATGACCCTATTACTACGCAGATAATGCAAGAATCTCTTCCTCGGGGGCCTGGGATGCTCAGCGAGTATTGACTACCACCCCTGGAGTCGCGAGTTCAAATCCAGGGCGTGCTGAGTGACTCCAACCAGGTCTCCTAAGCAACCAAATTGGCCCGGTGCTAAGGAGGGTAGAGTCATATGGGGTAACCTCCTCGTGGTCGCGATTAAGTAGTTCTCGCTCTCAATGGGGCACGTGGTAAGTTGTGCGTGGATCGCGGAGAGTAGCATGAGCCTCCACATGCTGGGAGTCTCCGCAGAGTCGTGCACAATGAGCCACGTGATAAGATGCGCGGATTGACGGTCTCAGAAGCGGAGGCAACTGAGACTTGTCCTCCGCCACCCGGATTGAGATGAGTAACTGCGCCACCATGAGGACCTACTAAGTAGTGGGAATTGGGCATTCCAAATTGGGGGAAAAGGGGATAAAAATTATTAATAAATAAATAAATAATAATAAAAAAAAACCAATCTCTTCCTCTATGTCTCTATCATTCCATTAAAAGCCATCACAGATGCTAATCCCAGAATGCACTATCAGCTGTACCTGTTGTTGTTTGAAATCCAGCCTCTTCTTGATGAGGTCATAGACGGTCAGATACTTCATGTACAGCACATAAGCTTTCTCCTCATCACGGTCCAGACGACACTCCTCAGCAGCCTTGAAAATCTTACAGGCACTCTGGACATAGCTGAAACACACATGACAGCTAAAGACTTAGTATTTAATGATCAAACACAACATTAATGCAAAATATTCAACTATAACATTAGTGACAGTGGCAGCAGTTGTTGTTTGAACCCCTGTGACATCCCTCCTCATACTGAACACTAGCATCTGTCTTTGCTTCATCTACAGCTGCTTGAGTTTTTGAGTGTATGCGTGTGTCTTACTGTCTGGTGTTGGTTTTGTCTAGTTTGATTTCAGCCTTCTTGTTCAGATCCCCCAGTGATGTGGACAGATACAAATCCTTCACTCCAGTGGACACGGACGGCATTTCAGCTCATATTCCTACAAAAACATTCACATTCGGATTCACTGAATAGTCATATTGTTAACAGAATAATCAGATCCTCAACAGAATAATGAGACTGATGACAGATTGCATTTAAACCTAAAACAGAATAAATCAGACTGATGATTGTTAAGATCACACCCATAACCAGGCCCAGATGGAATCCGTGGAGTTGCATTTTCTCTGCAGATTATGAGGGAAAATCTATGGAATTCTGTGGAAGGGACTTAAACATAGGAAAATGTATTAAATTAAGTTGAGAGTACTATACTCTAAATGATGGCTAAAAGCATCATGAAACTGGCTAAAATATTTAATAAACAAATAGGCAAGAGTTGGGGAATGTGTAGAAATTCTATGAATGACAGATGTTGCAATTCTGTCGAGTTTGCACCCACAGCTTCCATCTGGGCATGCCCATAACTGAAGAGTCAGAGCCATGACAGAATAATCAGACTAATAACAGAAAATGATCAGACCAATGACAGAATAATCAGACTAATAACAAAATTCTCAGACCAATGACTGAATAATATGACTAATGACAGAATAATCAGACTAATAACATAAAATGATCAACCAATGACAGAATAATCAGACTAATAACAAAATTTTCAGACCACTGACAGACTAATCAGGATTTATAACAGAAAATGACAGAACAATCAGACTAATAACAAAATTTTCAGACCAGTGATTTAATAAGACTAATAACAAAAACTTATCAGACAAATGACAGAATAATCAGACTAATAACAGAAAATGATCAGACCAATGACAGAATAATAAGAAAATGTTTAGACCAACGATGATTGAATAACAAGACTAATAACAAAAAATATGACTAATGACAGAATAATCAGACAAATAACAAAAAATGATCAGAACAATAACAGAATAATCAAACTAATAACACAATTTTCAGAACAGTGATTTAATCAGGCAAATAACAAGAAATATGACTAATGACAGAATAATCAGACTAATAAACAGAACAATAACAGAAAAACAGGGGGCCTGGGTAGCTCAGTGAGTATTGACGCTGACTACCAACCCTGGAGTCGCGAGTTCGAATCCAGGGTGTGTTGAGTGACTCCAGCCAGGTCTCCTAAGCAACCAAATTGGCCCAGTTGCAAGGGAGGGTAGAGTCACATGGAGTAACCTCCTCGTGGTCGCTATAATGTGTGGTTCTCGCTCTCAGTGGGGTGTGTGGTATGCTGCAAAGAATAGCGAGAAGCCTCCACACTCGCTACGTCTCTACGGTAACACACTCAACAAGCCACGTGATAAGTTGCGTGGATTGACATCTCAGACGCGGAGGAAACTGAGATTCGTCCTCCGCAACCCAAATTGAGGCAAGTCACTACGCCACTACGAGGATTTAGAGTGCATTGGGAATTAGGCATTCCAAATTGAGGAGAAAAATGAGAGACTAATAATGACAGAATAATCAGAATAATATTAACAGAAAATTATCAGACCATTGACTGAATAATCAGACAAATAACAGAAAATTCTGATAAATGACAGGGTAATCGAATTAATAACAGAAAATGACCATCCAATGACTAAATAATCAGATTAATAACAGAAAATTATCAGACCAATGAGAGAATAATCAGATTAATAACAGAATAATAGACCCATGGCAGAATAACCAAAGCCATTACAGAATAATTAGACCAATGACAGTAAAGATCAGACCCATCACAGAAGAATCAGACCAAGGCCTATTACAGAATAATCAGACCCATGACAGAATAACTAGAGCTATGACGGATTAATCAGACCTATGACAGTAAAGATCTGACCCATTAAAGAAAATCAGACCTATTTCAGAAAAATTAGACACAGTGGTGAAAAAGATGAACGATGACAGAATAACCAGAGCATAACAGATTTATCAGACCCTTAACAGAACAATCAGACCCATGACAGAATAAACAGAGCCATCACAGATTTATTATACCGATGACAGTAAAGATCAGACCTTTAACAGATTAATTAGACCTATTACAGAATAATCAGACCTATGACAGATTTATCAGACTGATGACAGGAAATAATCAGACCTTTAACAGATTTATCAGACTGATGACAGAATTAGCTGATTGATGACAGTAAAGATCAAACCCATTACAGTATAATCAGACACATAACACATAACAGAATTAACAGACACATAACAGAATTAACAGACACATAACAACAGAATTAACAGACACATAACAGAATTAACAGACACATAACAGAATAATCAGACGGAAGACAGTGATGATCAGTCACAACAGTACAGTTAATTATCTGTGTTTATGTTTTTCATCCGATTTAGCGCAGTTAACCGTCTAAACTCACCCCAAACACACAGCTGAAATAAAATCCACTCAGAACAGACACTGGAGATACCGGTAAAGCTGAGATGAAAGCGGTAAAAGTGAAGTTTAATCAGAGTATTAACTGTAAACACACTGACAACTGCTCGATCAAACCCGGAAGTCAACGTATTCGAATCGCGGAAGCTTTATTTAAAAACACTTCGTACAAACACAACTTTAACACTTTTAACGTTTGAAATTAGTGTTTATCATAGATATTCACACATACATATCTGTGGTTTTCATCACTTTTGTGTGCTAAAAACTCTTCTTTAACCCATCAGACACAGATCTATGAACATTATTTGACATTTACATTGCTTTTTTGTAAACTGGAGAATTACTGTGACGCTCGGATATGAGTCTAATTAACTTAAACATACTGGGGAGATTCGAGTTTTGATGATTCGTGGCGAAATGAAATATGTTGCTGAGATATGAAACGCGCACTGTAATCAGCTGATTTATGAATCCGTACGCATGCGCGCTGCACAGGGTGACTATTGTGTTGCTACTGTATTTTACTTTTGTTCTGTATGTTCTGGAGTCTCTGATCAAGCGCGTTCACAGACACAGGCGCGCTTGTGCTCGTGCCCGCTGCTGCATTATTTTCATCTCTGTTTTCTGGTCGGGTTCGGGCGGTTTCTATCCTGGAGCTTCTAATCTGCTCAGACGGTAAGCAGCATAAATTTAGCTTGATCACGTCCGCCGGATATGGAAGTTGATGAGTTTGCTCCGGAACATGAGAGATTTCCTGTTGATCGCATTTAACGGGCCGCGCTCAACATTCATCTAGATGATAATAACAATGACGATGAGATGAACCTTACTTTCACATTTAAACAAGTTTATATACATATTAACCAGTGTATGCGTTTTAAAAATATTTTGTCGGGAAAGCAGATAATAAAAGATACTCCAGACGCGTTTGTGATGTGTGTTTGTGCTTGATGGTTTTGTTTGTGCTTCGTTGCTCGAGTATATCTGTTTCAGTTTTAACGAATGCGATCTCAGCAATAAAGGGCACATTATTACAAGTACTATGATACAGTTTAACGTTTTGGACTCGTAGTTAATTATCACCGACTTCAGTTTAGCAGTGGTCTTTGTGGTAAGACCATAATATCTGTTCATCCATGAGTCCTCATTACTGTGGATAGATCAATGTAACAATAGTCTCTACAAAATAAAATGTTTATTCTAAGACTGAATCCAGCTTCTTATTCAAATTCAAAGACTACAGCTGCTATTGCTATTGTAAAAACAAAACTGATTTCCTCACTGGCCTAATGTATGATTTTGCATAAATCTGTAACATTTCTTTTAAAATATCCTAATTACAGTTAGTGTTACATTAGTATAAACATGTTAAACTATTGTAAGGGCAATGTTTAATTGTCATAAGTTGTTTCAAATGACAGCAAGAAACATAAGTTATATGCTTCTTAAAGTACACAGAGATGTGATACATAAAAACACACCAAACATGTTTTATATATATACACACACACACTGATCAGCCACGACATTAAAACCACCTGCCTAATATTGTGTAGGTTCCCCACATGCTGCCAAAACAGCGCCAACCCGCATCTCAGAATAGCATTCGGAGATATAATTCTTCTCACCACAATTGTACAGAGCGCTTATCTGAGTTACTGTAGACTTTGTCAGTTCAAACCAGTTTGGCCATTTTCTGTTGACCTCTCTTATCAACAAGGCATTTCCATCCACAGAACTGCCGCTCACTGGATGTTTTTCGCATCATTCGGAGTAAATTCTAGAGACTGTTGTGTGTGAAAATCCCAGGAGATCAGCAGTTACAGAAATACTCAAACCAGCCCATCTGGCACCAACAATCATGCCACGGTCCAAATCACTGAGATCACATTTTTTCTCCATTCTGATGGTTGATGTTTTGGCAGCATGAGGGGACCTACACAATATTAGGCAGGAGGTTTTAATCTTGTAGCTGTTCGGTGTATATAAACTCAGCAACAACAACAACAAAAAAAAAATCCTCTCACTTTCAACTGCTTTTATTTTTAGTAAACTTAACGTGTAAATATTTGTGAACATAAGATTCAACAACTAAGACATAAACTGAACAAGTTTCACAGACATGTGACTTACAGAAATGGAATAATGTGTCCCTGAACAAAGGGGGGGTCAAAATCAAAAGTAACAGTCAGTATCTGGTGTGGCCACCAGCTGCATTAATTACTGCAGTGCATCTCCTCCTCATGGACCGTACCAGATTTGCCAGTTCTTGCTGTGAGGTGTTACCCCACTCTTCCACCAAGGCACTTGCAAGTTCCCGGACACTTCTGGGGGGAATGACCCTAGCCCTCACCCTCCAATCCAACGGGTCCCAGACGTGCTCAATGGGATTGAGATCCGGGCTCTTCGCTGGCCATGGCAGAACACTGACATCCCTGTCTTGCAGGAAATCACACAGAACAAACAGTATGGCTGGTGGCATTGTCATGCTGGAGGGTCATGTCAGGATGAGCCTGCAGGAAGGGTACCACATGAGGGAGGAGGATGTCTTCCCTGTAACGCACAGCGTTGAGATTGCCTGCAATGACAACAAGCTCAGTCCGATGATGCTGTGACACACCACCCCAGACTAGGGTCCACCTCCAAATCGATCCCGCTCCAGAGTACAGGCCTCAGTGTAACGCTCATTCCTTCGACGATAAACGCGAGTCCGACCATCACTCCTGGCGAGACAAAACCGCGACTCGTCAGTGAAGAGTACTTTTTGCCAGTCCTGTCTGGTCCATTGAAGGAGGGTTTGTGCCCATAGGTGACGTTGTTGCCGGTGATGTCTGGTAAGGACCTGCCTTACAACAGGCCTACAAGCCCTCAGTCCAGCCTCTCTCAGTCTATTGCAGACAGTCTGAGCACTGATGGAGGGATTGTGTGTTCCTGGTGTAACTCGGGCAGTTGTCGTTGCCATCCTTTACCTGTCCCGCAGGTGTGATATTCAGATGTACCGATCCTGTGCAGGTGTTGTTACACATGGTCTGCCACTGTGAGGACGATCAGCTGTCCTTCCTGTCTCCCTGTAGCGCTGTCTTAGGCGTCTCACAGTACGGACATTGCAATTTATTGCACTGGCCACATCTGCAGTCCTCATGCCTCCATGCAGCATGCCTAAGGCACGTTCATGCAGATGAGCAGGGACCCTGGGCATCTTTCTTTTGGTGTTTTTCAGAGTCAGTAGAAAGGTCTCTTTAGTGTCCTAAGTTTTTATAACTGTGACTTTAATTGCCTACCATCTGTAAGCTGTTAGTGTCTTAACGACCGTTCCACAGGTGCATGTTCATTAATTGTTTATGGTTTATTGAACAAGCATGGAAAATATTGTTTAAACCCTATAATGAAGATCTGTAAAGTTATTTGGATTTGTACAAAATTATCTTTAAAATACAGTGTCCTGAAAAAGGGACGCTTCTTTTTTTGATGAGTATATATATATATATATATATATATATATATATGTATGTATGTATGTATGTATGTATGTATGTATGTGTATCACAGAAACCTGAGTCTCACTGTAAAAATGTAAAAATACTTTATTTAGCACCATTTGGGGTTCCTCAGCCGCCACATTGGCAGAACCCCCTGGAGATCCTCCAGGCACCCCTTAAAGGAGCCTCAAAAATCCTATGTATGTACTTAAAGGAACTTTTAAATATTACCCACCAGAAATCTACTCAGTTTACCCAATTAATTCATGACTTGTATTACACATAGCTGTAAAATTGACATATTCAGAGGGGAACTGGCTCCCTCAGCTGAGCTGGTTTCCCCCAAGTTTCCCCCCACCTTTATTAACTAACATCTTATGGAGCTTTGTGTTCCTTGCCACAGTCGCCTTTTTCTTGCTCACTGGGGGCCTGAAGACAAATAATTTTTAAGGCATGATTTTCACAGATGTTTTTTAATGAAACTGCTCAATGAGGAATTCCAAGACATTACAGCATAATTGTCTGTAGTGCTGCTTTGAAATAATGTGTATTGTGAAAAGTGCTATACAAATAAGAATCAGGGTCAGAAATTAAGGGGGGCTTGGGGCAAAAACGCCCCTGTAATTCATTCTTCTGCTTTTTATTTGTAACATTTGATATAGTTCTTAAAATTGTGCTATAGTGCTAGTTATATATACATTTGTATATATATTTGAGAATTTGTATTAATAAATTGATTAAATTGAAGAATTTGACATAAATGGATGAGACACGATTATGTTTTATATTGTTAAAATAAAAATGGAGTGCCAAATTACTCAAAATGTATTTATTAATTAACGCCCATTGTTGTTGAGTCACATGCCTATAACCCTGAAAATGAAAAGACACAAAGCTCTTGTTTAAATGAAAAATCAACCTAAAAATAATGCTAAAATGAAATACAAGGGACATTTTTTATTTATTTAGTGATTTTGTAGTTGTTTTTGTTTTTTTGTTTTTTTACAATTTCAGTATGTATTTAAGGATTTATTTAAATATTTCATGATTTAAATTTGAGTAATCTGGTCCTTCATAAAAAGTGCCCTCAGAAAAGTAAAAAAAAAAAAAATGAAAATTAAAACCAGGGGGTAGATATTGCCCCTTAATGTAAAAGTTAATTTCTGACACTGATAAAAATGACTTGATATATTTGAAGAGCCTCAAAGGATTTATCTTATGATGGGGTTAATAAAAGGAACAGTTGACAGTCCATAAGTGTTCTTTAGAGTTCATGGAGGAACTAAGAGTAAGTTTTTCAGAGAACTGAAAGAATGCCTGGAGGATTTCCTGGGTCTACCGGTGTGGCAGCTGAGGAACCCCAAATGGTGCCTTTTAATTTTCACAGTGATATAAGACCAATAAGAGTGCATAATTCAAATAAACTCTTTGTGGAGGGTGAAGCTTTATTGAGTAACAGAATCAGATGGATTTAGGCTAAACTATGATAATCAACTTGTATGTTTGTGTTGAAACTTTTGTTATGATATTACACATGAATATGGTGGATAACTGGAGTGTGATGTTGCAGATGTCTCTGGTGGATTTGGGGAAGAAGCTTCTAGAAGCAGCTCGTGCCGGTCAGGACGATGAGGTTCGGATACTGATGGCCAGTGGAGCTCCATTCACTACCGACTGGGTCAGTTTGTAGATCTGACTATAAATGATCAATTTTTCAAGGCAATTCAGTGTTACAGGTAGCACTGTATTGATATTCATCAAACATTCTGGTTAGGGTTTGTTCATGAAAATGGCACCCATCCAAACCTAAACTAAAACTATAAATGTTATTCTACTGCTGCCATGCAAACACTATTATTTCCATCAGCAAATGCAAATCGAGCTGTATTGTGAAGTTTTGTGTTAAAGCATCTCTCTATCACTCATGTTAGCTGGGCACGTCTCCACTGCATCTGTCCGCTCAGTTTGGACATTACTCCACCACAGAGGTTCTGCTGCGTTGCGGAGTGAGCCGTGATGCCCGCACCAAAGTGGACCGGACACCTCTGCACATGGCCGCGTCTGAGGGTCACACACGCATAGTGGAGCTGCTGCTGAAGGTGACATCATGTGGATGCTGCGAAAAAAGCAGCTAGAGTGTGTTATGAGAGTGATGTGATCTTTGATGTTTCTTTCAATGCATTTGCCCTGTAATTTGCTGCTTTAAGTGTGGCTTTCATCATGCGTTGTGGTAACAATGACTGTATTCATGTCTGTTTGCTTCAGCACGGCGCTGCTGTGAATGCTAAAGACATGCTGAAGATGACAGCGTTGCACTGGGCCGTACAGCACAGCCACCGAGACGTGCTGGAACTTCTGCTGCGGTTTGGAGCTGATGTCCACACGCAAAGTAAATTCTGCAAAAACGCACTGGACATCGCCCTCGACAACAGCTGTCATGACCTCGCTGAAATCCTGCAGGTACCTTCAGCAGACATACAAGTTAACGGATGTAATTTTTTAAACTTTATTTATAATTCCTCCTAAATTTCTTCAAACAACAAGAAATGAGTCCAGTTATAACTAATGAATTCTACTTGTCATTCTGTGATGACCCAAATAAAAGAAAACCTTCACAGACATCTTTACAGATGAATTCCATGGATATAACAGTGATGTCAAATTTAACCTCACATATTTAGGGGCCTTTCACTAAAGGTGTGTTAAGCACCTACTGTGAGTATCTGCTAGTTTTCTTATTCTTACACTCGACCATTATAGTACTTGGCAGCCCATAGAACCATGTGGCAAAAAGTTGATTGGTCAGGGCAGAAAAGTCAGCTGCCCAAATTTGGGTTCTGCCACTCAAACCCTGTAGCGCCACCAACAGTTCAAATTTATTGTCGTAATGCCCTGAGCATACAGGAGCAGTTTTATGACAGCACCATATACAGTGCATCTGGAAAGTATTCACAGCGCTTCACTTTTTCCACATTTTGTTATGTTACAGCCTTATTCCAAAATTGATTAAATTCATTATTTTCCTCAAAATTCTACAAACAATACCCCATAATGACAATGTAAAAGAAGTTTGTTTGAAATCTTTGCAAATTTATTAAAAATAAAAAACATGTACATAAGTATTCACAGCCTTTGCCATGACACTCAAAATTGAGCTCAGGTGCATCCTGTTTCCACTGACCATCCTTGAGATGTTTCTACAACTTGATTGGAGTCCACCTGTGGTAAATTCAGTTGATTGGACATGATTTGGAAAGGCACACACCTGTCTATATAAGGTCCCACAGTTAACAGTGCATGTCAGAGCACAAACCAAGCCATGAAGTCCAAGGTATTGTCTGTAGACCTCCAAGACAGGATTTGATCGAGGCACAGATCTGGGGAAGGGTACAGAAAAATTTCTGCAGCATTGAATGTCCCAATGAGCACAGTGGCCTCCATCATCCGTAAATATAAGAAGTTTGGAACCACCAGGACTCTTCTTAGAGCTGGCCACCTGGCCAAACTGAGCGATCGGGGGAGAAGGGCCTTAGTCAGGGAGGTGACCAAGAACCCGATGGTCACGCTGACAGAGCTCCAGCATTTCTCTGTGGAGAGAGGAGAACCTTCCAGAAGAACAACCATCTCTGCAGCACTCCACCAATCAGGCCTGTATGGTAGAGTGGCCAGACGGAAGCCACTCCTTGGTAAAAGGCACATGACAGCCCGCCTGGAGTTTGCCAAAAGGCACCTGAAGGACTCTCAGACCATGAGAAACAAAGATTGAACTCTTTGGCCTGAATGGCAAGCGTCATGTCTGGAGGAAACCAGGCACCGCTCATCACCTGGCCAATACCATCCCTACAGTGAAGCATGGTGGTGGCAGCATCATGCTGTGGGGATGTTTTTCAGCAGCAGGAACTGGGAGACTAGTCAGGATCGAGGGAAAGATGAATGCAGCAATGTACAGAGACATGCTTGATGAAAACCTGCTCCAGAGCGCTCTGGACCTCAGACTGGGGCGAAGGTTCATCTTCCAACAGGACAACGACCCTAACCGCACTGCCAAGATAACAAAGGAGTGGCTCTGGGACAACTCTGTGAATGTCCTTGAGTGGCCCAGCCAGAGCCCAGACTTGAACCTGATTGAACATCTCTGGAGAGATCTGAAAATGGCTGTGCACCGACGCTCCCCATCCAACCTGATGGAGCTTGAGAGGTCCTGCAAAGAAGAATGGGAGAAACTGTCCAAAAATAGGTGTGCCAAGCTTGTAGCATCATACTCAAAAAGACTTGAGGCTGTAATTGGTGCCAAAGGTGCTTCAACAAAGTATTGAGCAAAGGCTGTGAATACTTATGTACGTGTTTTTTTTCGGGTTTTTTTTAATAAATTTGCAAAGATTTCAAAAAACCTTCTTTCACGTTGTCATTATGGGGTATTGTTTGTAGAATTTTGAGGCAAATAATTAATTTAATCCATTTTGGAATAAGGCTGTAACATAACAAAACGTGGAAAAAGTGAAGTGCTGTGAATACTTTCCAGATGCACTGTACAAGTACATATATTGTATTATAAACATGGTAATTGTGTATAAAAAATATCATTGTAACTTTGGCCCAAAGTCATGCTTATTTGCTGCATATATTTCTGGATGACTGCAGAATATTCTGAATTTCCAATTTTCAAAAAGGCATATACTTTTCAGTTATTTTGAATGGATTAACAAACAGTTGTTGTGCTAATATTTCTACAAAGTTTGTCCAAACTTCTCCAAAATTCACCAAACTGAAAGTGAGGCTGAATCTCAGCATCACTTTTGCATACTGAGACAAAAGTTTGTGTGTATCATTGCCACAACACCCTGATGATACCATCTAAATCTATTGGTCAAATGTTATACAGTTGTAAATAATGGAAAATGTACTGTCAGCAGCCCTATCACCCTGCAGCTCTCCCCTGGTTACCCATTGAAGCTTATCGGGGTTGAGCCTGGTCAGTATATGGATAGGAGACCTTCTGAGGAAAACTGTAGTTGTTGCTGAAAGAGGTGTTAGTGAGGCTAGCAGGGGGTGCTCACCCTGTGGTCTGTGTGGGTCCTAATGTCCCAGTATAGTGACAGGGACACTATACTGTTAAAAGGCACCGGATGAGACATAAGCCGAGGTCCTGACTCTCTGTGGTCATTACAAATCCCAGGACACTTCTCGAAAAGAGTAGGGGTGTAACCCCGGTGTCCTGGCCAAATTCCCCCCACTGGTACCTATCATTCATGGCCTCCTAATAATCCCCATCCATGAATTAGCTCTATCACTCCACTCTCTCCTCTCCACCAATAGCTAGTGTGTGGTGAGCGTACTGGTGCACTATGGCTGCTGTCACATCATCCAGGTGGATGATGCACACTGGTGGTGGTTGAGGAGAGTCCCCTGTTCAGTATGTAAAGCGCTTTGAGTATAGTGTCAGAACAGTGCTATATAAATGTAACATTCGTTCATTCAATCTAACATTGTACCATAGGTGTGCTTGGTCCGATAATTGCTGCTTGCAGCTACTGTAAATTTACATTTATTCTTAAACAGCCCACATGTCAGTTCAATTGACACCAAAGTAAAAAATTAAAATTATTTTAACATAGGTGGATTTCTTCATGTATAATTACAATATCCATCTTAAAGGGATCATGGCATGCCTTTTTTGTTATTTTAATATATTCCTGGAGGTTTACTTTGAATATGCGTCATATATTTGTAAAGCATGATAATGTTTTACCCTTCTTCTAACCCTTGTGTTCGCGTTTGCAATTCAATGTCACACCACTTATCCATGAAAGCTGCAGGTAGTAGCGGTTTGTTTCATGACTCCAGAAGGGACCTCTTGTTTGGAAATTTTATCTGTCCACTTGCACTCATTCTGTTCAGAATGTCTAGTGGGTCATATTCCTCTTTATCAATACCATACCATCACTTTGGACTATACTGTTGACTCGGGCTCCGTTGTAAATGTATTGTGTTTGTTGTTTTATTTTTTGATTGCACTTTTATGATTGAGCCTTGGCTGAAAGTGCTATATAAAGTAACCAGGTTATTATTATTAGTGGTAGTAACTCGATCAATTGCATAACACAAGTTGTCATGTGCTGTCAACATGGCAGTGCCCATGAGGGGGTGACCGACTCCATGTAAAATGATACAGCTTTTTTTAGGTTTCTGATATGACTGGGATGTTCATCTATTGTGAGTTTACATAATTTTCAACATATTTTCTAAAAAATGCTATTCATGTCTTTTATGAGTAAAACTTTTTAATAAGCAAAAACGTACCTAGTGCACTTTTAAGTTACTGTAAAGCATTATTACACAGCACTCTAGAATACTTTATTCTGACTGGTCAATCACACCATTCAGTGATCATATATGTAAGGGATAATGTACAGTCAGCTGGTTGTTATCGCAAAATAAACCCATACAGGGTGATGAGGATCCCGAGAGTCTTGTATCATGCTGAAGGGGTTTATTTTGTGATAACAACCGGCTGACTGTACATTATCCTGCTTATTACATGGCTACTAACCAAATAAATAAATACATGGACATAAAAGATTGATTTGCATTGACAGTTTTTTTATTATTTGAGAAGAAATAAATGACTAAACAGCTGAAATCCACCTCCGGTTTGCATCAGAGTTCTGTTGGTGTTTGTTCTGTTCAAAGACTGTCTGACTGCTCATTATCCAGCTCATTAAAAGACTGTTTGCCAAATAAATAAATAAATGCACATGAAACATTGATTTGAGTTATTATTTTATTAGCTTACTTGTAGAGATCGCACAGTGATCCGAGTAGTAGTAAAGATGGCTCGCAATAAAACAGATGAGTGGTCTGATACGTGGATGTGTGGTTGTTTATCAGAAATATCAGACCGCTAGATGGTGCCATTGGCCAATCAGAATTGAGTATTTCAGAGAGCTGTGTAATAATTCTAAGAAACAAATGCACATCCAGGTATAATGTTATTTCAGACGGTCTTCCTGGTATTGCACGTCATCTTTTCTACTTCTCATATCACTCTGCAATCTGTACAAGTAAGCAAATAACATTATTTCGAGATAAATCAATATTTCATGACCATTTATTTTTCAAGTAGTCAAGCGGAATAATGAGCAGTCTGACTGTAATTTTCGTAATATAAATATCAACAGAACTCTGACGCAAGCTGGAGGTGGATTTCAGCTGTTTCTGGAGACTCTGTGATTTATTTCTTCTCACATAATTACATAATTTCAACTCAAATCAATATTTCATGTCTATTTATTTATTTGTTTGTTAGGAAGCCGTGTAGTAAGCAGGATAATGTACAGTTAGCCAGTCATTCGCATCAGTGGTCCTGATAAACCTGTCAGGGTTTATTTTGTGATAATGACTGTCTGACTGTACATTATCCATTACTTAAAACAATTAACATAAAAATATTTTATGAATAATTTTGTGTTTATTGTGTAATATGCATGACTGATGTGTTTAGGTAGCAATGCAGAGTCAGATCAACACAAACCCACAGAATCCAGATACATTGACTATTCACACCACTACACCACAGTTCATAATCAGCCCAGGAGGAGTCGTGAACCTCGCTGGACTCATCTCACCTGGAAACAACAGCAAATCTGCAGGTGACACAGAAACAAAAACATAAGGACTGAACATCTGTAACGGTGGCTGTGTGTATGAATGAGTTCAGTTTAAAGCTCAATGAAAGGGGTCTTTGTGCAGGTGCACACTTGACCTGACATATGTAATGATTGTTTGTTTGCCCTCCACATGATGAACAGAAATTTGCTCGTGATTATTTGCTCAGAGCATCTCAGATCATCAAAGCTTTGCATCACCTGCATCCACCATTACTTTATTACAATGAAATGAGTCAGATGATACTGCTGCACTGTGGAAAAGCCTAAACCTTACTAATTTAGTTTTATCTCTTTGAAAACAAAACAGATTGTCTTGTTTTAAGAATGATGAGATATTTTACTGGAAAACAAGACAAAAATACTGATTAAGATCATTCTTTGCATTGATAAATTTTGACATTTTCTTTATTTGATTTGAAGTTGCATTAATGTCCGCAGAGATGTGTTTTAGTTTATAACGTTTGCCAGATGAAAATCTCTGTTCTGTCATTGATTCAGTTATGGCAGCGGAGAAGGTGATAATAGCGGATATGGTCGACGGAGCCATCCAACAGGTTGTGAGCTCTGGAGGTCAGCAGGTCTTTACCCTAGTAACAGATGGCATTCAACTGGGCAGACTGCAAACTAGCACAGGCATCACCCAGCCCATAATAGTCACCATGCCTGATGGGCAGCAGGGTGAGTTCAAAGAGCTGCGTCCCTATTCACATTCTCATACTTAAAATGTTACATTGCTGGTGATTGAAAGTACACTTTTGATTTTGTGTGTGTGAAGTGGGACATACCACCATGTCATAAAATTGAGACTTAATAGCATAGTCGCATACTGTTTTGTTTGCATGCAAGTGGTAACATCATACTAAATGCGTTTCCTTAAAATTTAACTTCAGCTGAAAAAGTTAAAAAAGACCAACCACAAATCCCCATCTGCCCCTCCTCTTCAGAAAAAGCATGAACGGATGCATACTTAAAAAATCTGACATAGTATGCCATCCAGGCGTACTATTTTCAATGTACTATGATTTGCGTTGTACTAATTCTAATCTTGCACAGTATTTATGAAGGAATAGTGTGTGAATTGAGATGCAGTTAACAAGTTTGTCTTCCTGTAGTATTAACGGTGTCAGACATAGAGGTCGCTGAGGAAACGGTGATCGGTGACGAGCCATCAATTAAACGGCCACGTGTGAAGGAAGAAGACGACGACAGTGAAATGACGGAAACACAAGACATGCAGATCCACCAAAACATCTCACTGCAGGACATGCAGGTACTGCAACATGTGCACAAACCCCCACACAACAATGTAATATTTCTATGGCTGTAACAGTTCATCGATATAAATCAATAATAAAAATAATGTACGTTTGGGAGGAGCTTGTTCATCTAGGCCTGCCAATCATATCCCAAGGATACATAAGCAGCTGCTTCCCTCACACCGTTGACTATTCTTCCGGCATCCCTCTACCTCCCCATCTCCACCTTTATATTTTATGATGCCTATACAAATTATCATTCAAAATTGTCTTTCTTTTTCTTGCTTTAGTCAGATAGTTCAAGAGGGGAGGATCTCAGAGCTCAAGCCCAGTCCAGTGCTCGAGACCCTCCATTATGGACAGCACACCAAATCTGTTTACCTTAATGCACTCCAGGACCATATGAACCAGTGAACTCATGAAATATCATTATTGATTAGTTTCGCAAGTGGTAGAATAACAAGTTTTTAGATATAATGTAGAAAATAAAGTTTGTAATTTTATCCATTTAATTGAAAAAAAATTATCAAAAGATTGATTTATTATCAAATAAATTATTGGTTGCTGCCCTGAAGCTTCTGATCTGCTCTACTAAATTGTATTATTTATATCACTGGTCTGTCTTCAATGTTTTGGTTTCGTTTAGAACAGTTTTCGTTGGCAAAGTAATATTGCCAAATATCAGGCAATATTGTGTAAAATGTCATTTAGATTTTGTTCTTGTTTAAATAACTATATAACAATTATATATAAAACCTGTGTGTGTGTTTAACAGGAAAAAGTGTCTCTTCTGAAGCAGCTGGAAGAGGCGAATCGTGAAGCTCAGAGATATAGACAGCAGTTCCTGAAGAAAGAACAGGAAGCAGAAGCTTACAGACAGAAACTAGTGGCCATCACACGACAGAACGCCAAGAAAACAGTGTGATATACAAATAATCACACACACACAACACACACACTGTTAAAGCTAATAAGCTACTAAGATAATGATATTCACCATACCCTAACCCTCACACAAACCTGTTGACATCAGAGGATTTTAAGCAAAACATTATTTGCTGATTTATGAGCCTTAAGCATCTTCAAACATTTGGTCCTCAAGAATAGCACAACCTGTGCACACACACACACATATGTTGATTATGGATATGGGTTTGACACAGGTTTGATTCTGTCCCATATCCCATTGCTCAATCCCCAGATGGCCTCACAATAAAGTGGCAAAATAAATAAATAAATACACATACATAACTAAACTGCAGATAAATCAGGGAAATCAAAATCACAGATACGATCATTTTTAAACTGATAGACAACCCCAATTCCAAAAAAGTTGGGACAGTATGGAAAATGCTAATGAAAACAAAAAGGAGTGATATATTGTATATTCTATTTACCCTGTGCTATATTGAAAGCACTACAACAAGACAGTATTTGATGTTTTACCTTGTGTATTTAATTTTTTTTTTTTTGCATACTGTCCCAACTTTTTTGGAATTGCCATTGAAGCTGTATTTTATGCACAATTTAATATACTGTATATTATGTACATATAATACATTTTATATATCATATGTAAAAAAAAAACTTGAGCATAATTTGTCAGATAATTTAAGTTTCTGCAGAAAGATGGAGTATGGTTTTCATCACTGATAATGAATTTTACAGCCCATTATTCTAGTTGATATGGTGTATAATGTCTGCCGTTTGCTTGAATCAAATGTTTACTCACTCTCCTGTTTATAGTTTTCTCATGATCGTGATTTGTGATGCATTTTGCATTTTTCTGGATTTCTGTCATAAACATTCTTATTTTTAAAAGACCAAATTCTTGGATTTTGTTTCATTAAGGATTAACGTGCATTCTCACTGCAGAAATGTGCTTTTTTAAACAAAAAGCACATTTGGGGGGAGAGGGGTCCTGATCCGCCCATAAGAGTTAAGGGACTGCCCATAAGGCCAAAAAAATAGGGGGTCCCCTGGTGTTTCATAGAAACTAGAATACTACAAATATAAAACTAGACTCTTTTTTTTATTATTATTATTGCGGTGACGCGATGTGGCATTACCCATTATTTGTCCCATTTTTCATAAGTAATCCAACCTTTTTTCAGTCTGAAAATTCTAAACATGCCTGTTTCCTGAAGGAATGATGTGGGTTTTAAGGGAACCCCCAAGAGCTCTGTCACAATTCAAACACTTCTCATAACACCTAGAAGCCTACATGACAAATCAATATTTGAATACTGAAATACTGTGATCATGTAAAACTCTCAGTTGTGTATGTGAATGCACAGATAAGAGTTTTACAGTCATCATGAAGCTGTGATAATAGAATTCCAGCATGGCCAGAGTCTTTATTTTCCTTTTATTCTATTTTTTCCACCTAATTTGGAATGCCGGATTCCCAGTGTGCTCTAAGTCCTTGTGGTGGTGCAGTGACTTGCCTCAATCTGAGTGGCAGAGGACAAATCTCAGTTGCCTCTGCGTCCGAAATGTCAATCCTCGCATCTTATCACGTGGCTTGTTGAGCGTGTTACCGCAGGGAGATAGCGCGTGTGGAGGCTTCACGCTATTCTCCGCGGCATCCACGCACAGCTCACTACGCACCCCACCAAGAGCGAACCACATTATAGAGACCACAAGGAGGTTACCCAATGTGACTCTGCCCTCCCTAGCAACCGGGCCAATTTGGTTGCTTAGGAGACCTGGCTGGAGTCACTCAGCAAACCCTGGATTCGAACTTGCGACTCCAGTGGTGGTAGTCAGCGTCAATACTCGCTGAGCTACCCAGGCCCCGAGTCTTTATTTTCGTAATCGTCTATAGATATTAATTATGAAACATGTTGGGAAATATTCGATCGTTATACAGGAGTCGAGTCGATTGTTTGTTTTTCTCATGCCATGTTTAACACTCTGTGATAGCTTGAGTAAAGAGAATTTCATGGTTCTGCTCTCATGGTCTGCTTACATTCCTCAAACATTTCAGAATTCAGTATCTGCACTAGTCAAAAGCAAACATAAGGTTCTGCAGAACACAGATCATTTAAAAATGACTTGAGAGAGCAGAGGCTTTATTACGTCAGTGGGCAGCACTCAGTGAATATTATCTATAAAAACCCTCTGGAGAGAAACCAGCACACACACATGCACTGATCTTCCCTTCAAAGCCCAGAACTGCCGTAAGACAAAGATGATGCAGGCGGAGGAGTACACACAGAGAGGTAACTGCAGCATACTTGCATTCTCTTCTGTTTGAGTGTTTGACAAATAAAGTGCCTAAAGTGTATATTTTAGGTGTTGAAACTGGTCACCATTTCTTTTGTAGTTTTTCACAAGTCTTAAATCATGTTTTAGCTTGGTTGCTGTTCACGTCCATAATCCTATGGTCTCTCAATTAATATGAGCTCATAAAAACAGCAGGTACAATAATTAAACAACAGTTAGAAAAATATTTTTTGTTGGAAGTAGTATAGCATGTCACACTGCAGGAAACTAACTGACATGTCAACTATATATTTACAAGATAAACTGATTTAGTTAAAATAACTTGTTTTTTAAAGATCCTTAGATAAATGACACTTGGATCACTCAGAACTTATCTGAGACTTCTATCAGATGTAAAGCATATTTAGTTTATAATATCAGACATTTATGACATTTTATTGCTTTAAATTTGCCTTTAAACAGTTTATTCTAAAGTGTTTTAAGATCTTTTATAATATTAAATTAATTTTATTCTTTCCTTTTTTCTTTGTTTTTGTGTGTTTATCATTTCGGGAATTGACATTCCGTGTACATCAGATGTTGTTGTTTTATAACCTTTTCATATTATTTTATTTACAGTATTCATTATTAGCGGTGTGATTTGTAGTAAAATGCACTCTCAGTTTTTGTGTAACTGTCAGTAAGAAAACAGATGATCTGTGTTGTGTTAGTGTGTGTGGTGATGTATTGATGTTCCTCTAAATTTTGTGTGTCTAGGGAAGGAGATGGTGGATTTTATACGACAGTATCTCACTGAGATACGTGAGCGCCGCGTAGTTCCAGATGTGCAGCCGGGTTACATGCATCCTCTACTGCCCAACAGTGCCCCCCATGAGCCAGAGGGCTGGAGCTCCATCCTGCAGGACGTGGAGAACATCATCATGCCCGGGGTCTTTCTGTCTATCTTAATTCCTGTCTGTCTGTATACCTGTCTGTCTGTCTGTCTGAATACATGTCTATCTGTCTGACTGAATAGCTGTCTGTCTACCTGTCTTTCTGTCTGGATATACTGTATATCTGTTTGGATACCTGTCTGTCTGTCGAAATACCTATGTGTCTGAATACTTGTCTGTCTTTCTGTCTATCTGAATGCCGATCTGTCTGTCTAAATAATAACTGTATATCTGCAGTGCTCTGTAGATTACTTCTATATTGTAATCTGTTACTGAATCTGATTACAAATTATATGACTAAAATTGCAGTCAGTAATGTAATCTCTTGGATTACATTTTAAATTAATCTAATCTGATTACTTTTGGATTGCTTCTGACCTAGTTCTCCTTTATTTGATGTCACATGCATTTGAGTAGGACAAGCTTGTACAATTTTGACATAATGTTGCTTAAATATAGAGTAACAAAGTAAAAAAATGTAGTGGATCAAAATATGAACATTTATAATTGTATATGTGTGAATGAAAGAAAAAAAGGCACTTAAAATGTCCTTACACAATTTTGTGTGGTATCAGATCAGCTACATTATATTGTGAATTAATGTCACAAAACGTTGTTGCAAAAGCACATTCATGTAAAATTTTTTGAAACCGAGTACAAAAGCAATTTGCGGAACTCAACTAAACTTTACCGCACTACTGCAATCGGTTTGGTATTTACAATATATGTGGATAACCGCTTCATCTTCAGTGTAATTATGTCTGGTGGCTAGAATCAGGTCTGTGTGTGCCGTTCCGCCCCTCCATTCGTAAGACTTACCGTACATATATCAGCTGTAGACTAATTTACAATGAAAAATGTTAAATATTAAAAAGGAAAAGACTTAATCTAATTACAAATACTTGATTTTTGTTATCTAATTACATAATCCAGATAACATGTACTCCATTACTACCCAGCACTCTCTATCTGTCTAACTGTCTGTCTGTTGTCATTGAAGTTTTCTATGGATGAATTATTTGCGATACATTAAACTTATGCATTTTATTGTTAATAGGTCATTCCGTTTAATCAGTTTTCATATCAGCTTGTTTCAAATCATCTTAAAAGAACCAGATGTTTTATATTATTCTTACACATTTCTTAAATATCATATGATTATTGTGTCAGCCCCAAACAGAAAATTTCTTTAGACTTTAATTGTCTCTGGTTAGTCAAGCAACATGAGTATTTTTATGCTTTTCATATTAAGGCAAAATCAAGAAGACCAAAATCTTCCCCTACACTGTCTGTCTGTATTTTTGGGATATGTGTGCAGAAGGTAACACCTGTCTGTATATGTGTGTGTTGCAGGTAGTGCATTGGCAGAGTCCACACATGCATGCATATTTCCCTGCGCTCACCTCATGGCCGTCTCTGTTGGGTGACATGCTGGCAGATGCCATAAACTGCCTCGGCTTCACATGGGTATTACACACACTCTCTTTCTCTCTCTCTCTCTCTCAGTCTGATGTGTTTTGTTGATTTGTGTGTGTGTGTGTGTTTGTGTTTGTTTTCCTCAGGCCTCCAGTCCAGCCTGCACTGAACTGGAAATGTGTGTGTTGGACTGGTTGTGTAAAGCGCTCGGGTTGCCAGATCATTATTTACACCATCATCCACAGAGCAACGGAGGAGGAATACTGCAGGTAAACACTCATAACACACTATAACACAATCATGCACAAAAAAAGACATGACAATTACACACAACTAGGGCAAACTGTCCAGGCCTTTCAGTGCATGGGAAAACTATAAATTGCAATGTAATATAAATCTGCATAGTGTTTAATGTGGATGGATGTGTGTTTGTAGAGTACGGTCAGTGAGTGTACGCTGGTCGCTCTTCTCGCAGCAAGGAAAGACAGAATTCTGCAGATGAAAAGTGAATTCACACACGCCGACACAGACGAATCTGTGCTGAACTCTAGACTCATCGTGTACGCCTCTGATCAGGTACAGAAACACCTTTACGTGCTCATTTCACTCTTTAACTGTTAACTACAATAATAAAACAAAGATAGATACACGAATGCTTAGCAAATAAATAAATGGACATGAAGTATTGATTTGAGTGTAAATTATTCTATTATGTGAGAATAAGAGAGTGTGGAATGATACGAGAGATATGAAATCAACACAGGTATGTAGGAAATCACTTGTCTGGGACAATGGTCAGTTATACAGTTTAGTGGCATTATATACAAATATTTGACCATCAAAAGCCTGCATTGACCAATCACAATCAAGTATTGCAGAGAGACATGTAATAAAATGATACATTATGACATATTGTGACATATGTGTTCTGGTCTGTATAACTGTGATTGGCCAGGAAACATCCATCGACAGGCTCTTTTTATAAATGAAATCCTGACAATAAAATCAGGTTTGGATTTCAAGTGCCATGTCATGCTATTTGTCCATGAGGGAAGGAAGTAAGATGTGTGTTTCTACAGATGTCTCACTAGTGACCGTTCACAATGAAGTTTAAAACCCTCAACACAAATGAGTCTGTAACTTGAAAGTGTATCCTAAGTGTTTTATTATTTTGATAATTTTTTCTGTTTTCATTCTGCAGGCACATTCATCAGTGGAGAAGGCAGGTCTGATCTCGCTGGTGAAGATCAGATTTCTGGAGACAGACGAAGTGTTTTCACTACGTGGAGAATCTCTGCAGCGAGCCATTGATGAGGACCGCAAGAGAGGATTCATACCCGTGATGGTAAAACTCTCTTTCTCTCTCTCTCGACCAGTGCAAAGATCATAAAATTGTTTCTTATGAACTAATGAGCTGCTAATGGTGTATTGAAGTGTGAACGAATGATAACAGCAGTGTGTGTGTTCTACAGTTGTGTGCAACGCTTGGCTCTACAGGTGTTTGTTCTTTTGATCGACTCGATGAACTTGGCCCAGTGTGTAAGTATGATGTGATCAATAACATTAACACTTAGTGAAAGAGATTTAAACAACACTAAAGACTGACTATTTCTGATTGTGTGTGTTCAGGTGCCCGGGAGGGTCTCTGGCTGCATGTTGATGCGGCGTATGCCGGCTCCGCCCTTCTGTGTCCGGAGCTGCGGTATTTCATGAATGGAATCGAGTTTGCCGATTCATTTGTCTTTAACCCATCAAAGTGGATGATGGTTCATTTTGACTGTACAGCATTCTGGTGAGAGAGACTGAAAGATTACAAACAGAATTCAGATATTTACAGTTGAAATGTGTGTATTACAGAGAGTATAGATGAATTTCAAGCATTACTAAAGGTCTTGTGATTTGACTGGGTGAAAGTGAATGTGATTGGTTTGTGTAAAGTGTTTTTAAGTCGCTGTTTTTGATCTACAGGGTGAAGAATAAAATGAAACTGCAGCAGACGTTCACTGTCGACCCGCTTTACCTGCGACATGATAACTCAGACACCACTGACTTCATGGTACAAACACATATTTTTCACATTATAATGTCTGTTTTAGTGGTTTACTTAACAATCATCTTTCTATTTTCGGTGTTTGTGCAGCACTGGCAGATTTCTCTGAGTCGGCGCTTTCGCTCACTGAAGTTGTGGTTTGTTATGCGCTCATTCGGTCTGAAGAACCTGCAGGCTCATATACGACACGTAAGACATTTACAAACATTTAAGTTTTCAAACCCCCCTAAAATTAAAAATCACATTAAACACTTACAGACGTAATGAATTAATATTTACATCCTGTGGCCCTCATTCTTAAAACAGAATTAATTTCTTGTGTAAATTCTTGAATTTAATTCAAAGCAGCAATTTACATAAGAACGGTTACATGATTTTTCATAATTCACAGAGAAATTGGTTCTGCTTGTGTTAAATTAATGAGACCTGTATATGACACAAAGCTAAGCTAACAGTCAAAGCTAATAATAGCACAGAGTTTGTTCCTGTTTCCTGTGATGTGATGTATTTCCTGTGATGTCAGGGTGTGGAGATGGCGAAGCTCTTTGAGTCTCTGGTCAGGGGTGATTCAAACTTCCAGATTCCAGCACAGCGACATCTTGGTCTAGTTGTCTTCTGCTTACGAGTGAGCAGAAACTATAATGTCTCACGTCACGTCAGAAATCAAACAAAAATATAAAGGTCATAGATTCTGGAGTTAATTGAATTTTTCCTAAAGATTGAGTCAATAAAACCTCACAAACGCCCTTTTTTCCCAGGCAGGAAATGGAGCGACGCAGGAGTTACTGCGAAATCTGACTAAATCAGGGCAGATGTTTCTGATTCCCGCCGCCATCGGAAACAAACTGATCATCCGCTTCACTGTGACGTCACAGTTTACCAGCGCACAAGACATACAGCGGGACTGGAGCCTCATCCATCAGGCCGCCAGAGACGTGCTGCGTTCACACTCCCTCACACGCGAGCCCAGTATGCTGTCTGACACAGACAGCTGCGAGGAGAACGTGCAGGAACCGGAAGAAATGCCACTGACCATACAATCAGAGCTCAGCAGAATGCGCCTGGAGCCGATGATAGACGAGCGATTGGTACGTCAGGGGCAGAGACGAGCCATTCGCTCTCTGAGCTGCAGCGCCGAGATCCCGCCCACCAGGCCTGACCACGCCCACTCTCTGAAGGAGGCGCCGCCCTCAGGCTCGCTGGCGCAGATTCCAGAGCAGCCGCTCCAGTCACAGCAGAGAACACAGAAGCATCTGCTGAAGTTCCACAGCGTTCCGAGTCTGTCGCAGGTTTGGGCACAGTGCGGCATGCAGCAGCTGTACTACCCCTTTAAGAAAGGCTGGGTCACCAGCCGGGCAAGCTGCTTTAACTGCTTCCCTTTAGCAGAGACCAGCCCTCTGCACACTAAATAATACACACACAAACACACTATGCACACACTCCCTATATTCTAAACCCTAGTGAGCTGCCTTGCTGTCTACTGCCTTCTAAGGCAGTGTCCTAACTGAAATGGAACTTCATAAGTGACTGATTTGAAACACTCTCATTGGCGGGCTCAGGCTGTCTATGGGGCAGGGGGGAAAAAATAAAAAGGGCACCTGCTGCATGTGATGGGGCACCAGTGCGCAGAAATCTGTGATGCATTTATGGTGAAACAGTTCCAAACCCTGGTTAAGATTAACAAAATTTTATTATGTGACTCAGATTTTAAGCATAACTACTACACCTCTGTAATAAAAGCACACAGGGAACTATTAACTATTTAACCTTTTATTTCACACACACACACACACAGTAGAATCAGTAGAATCAGTAGAATTCTTCTTTTGGCCATGTGTTTGTAAATATCAATTAACTTTTTTGGGTCAACTGGGATGTCCCTCTCAATGGATAGCAGCAGAAGATCTGAGAGCCTGCCTTCCCCACATCTCTTCCTGAGCTGGGTCATGATCAGCTTCAGTTTAGAGAATGACCGCTCTACTGAAGCGGTTGTCACTGGCAATGTGGCATATATTTTGAAGACCTTAGTCAGGGTAGGGAAAACTGTGTCCACATTGTTGACTTTAAGGCACTTTAGCATAGCTTGCACACTGCTGGTTGGAAGAGCATAGGATGAGTAGAACACCTTGAGTTCAGTAACAAGATTTTCTTCCTCAACGTCAAAAACTGGCAAACATCTCTAACATATAGAGCAGCTCTGTCATCTATCATGCCTTTCCAGTGACTTAAGATCGTAAGGCAGTGAAGACCTGATAGGATTGCCCCAGTTGGTGTGTCATCCTTCCCCTTGAATCTCCGGTCTAGCTCTTTGGAGAGGATGTCAATAAAAGTAAAGAACACCTTACTCCGTTAGTGCTCCTCTGAGCTCTGGGCTTGATGGTCCTCTGTAGAAGATTGGGAGCTGTACTTGTACCTCTGAGGTACCTTTCTGTGTCTGGCTTGTCCAGGTATTTCATCAGGGACCTCAATCCCAGCTTCCCCTGCTTGTTCTTTGGCTTTTGAAAAGAGGACCTTGAATTCCTCATCTTTCCTCGTTGCTTTCACCCTTCCTATGACCCCTTCCACAAACCAGAATTTCTGGTTTGTTTTGTTTTTTAAGCTGTATACCATGTGATGCCCGGATGCTCTTGTGTAGCATAGATTTAGAATTTATTCTATGCATGGAGATCACCACACCTGTCTTCACTGAGACTGCCATTGCTTCTTCTGCACTCCAGAGAAAGGATCTGGATCTGTACACACATTAGTAATGCATCTTTAGTAAGCTGCAATCTTAACATTGGTTTAAATGTCAAACATATTGCTATGTAACCTACCTCACACACTGTAGTGGGATGTGAAGGTTACAGCTCAGACTGTACTAAACCCACTGACACCTGAACATCCTAAAGGGGGTGTGGCTGAGTGTGTGTGTGAGGATTCTACCAAAAATAAAGGGGTACTCCACCCAAGAGATAATTCTACCTCATTTGCAGTCTCTTTTGGAACCAATAAACTCATCCAGACAGTTTTTATTTTATTTTTTTCTTTCTAAAGATACTTTTAACTTCTCCATGCTAACTTTTTAACTTCTACATGCTAACGATTCTAAAGATTGGCTGGATGAGTTTATTGGCTCTAAACAGAAATTCAATTGAGGTAGAATCATGCTGCCACTAAACTGTTTTTTAAAAGGATATATATATACACTATATGGCCAAAAGTTTGTGGACACCCCCTTCTAATTAACAAATTTGGTTACTCCATTAAATCCAGTAAAGAAATATCTTAATGTTTCTTTATGTAATGGCTTGGGCTTTGTGTGCTTCCAAATTTGTGGCAACTGTTTGGGGATAGCCCTTTTCTGTTCCAGCATGACAGTGCCCCTTTGAACAAAGTGAGTTCCATAAAGAAATGGTTTACTGTGTCTGGCGTGGAAGAAATTAAAAGACTGGCCTGCAAAAAGCCCAAACCTGAACCCCACTGATCACTTTTGTGGTGAAATGGAACAGCAACTGTGAGTCAGGCCCCATCGACCAACATCAGTTCCTGACCTCACTGATAGCCTTGTGTCTGAATGAGAGCAAATCCCTGCAGCCATGTTACTACATACAGTATAGTGGAAAGCCTTCCCAAAAGAGTGGAAGCTGTTATTACAGCAAAGGGGGAAATTGATGCCTAAGGTTTTGAAATCAAATGTTCATCAAGCACATATGGTGTCCACAAACTTTTGGCCATATAGTGTATATATATATATATATAAAATAAAATAACAGGGGCACCAGGAGGGCATTTTCCACTATAGAGGCATCCCATGAGGGCACATTGTCTCACATATAGGAGCACGTAGAAGCCAACTAATTTTCTAGCATGTAGGGCAGCCTACATGGCACTGCATCACATTATCTCCATTGGAAGGGCACCCACTAGGACCCTTAATCATATTTCCTCACACATTGGGGCACCCATGAGGGCACTGCATCACAATTGTCCCACTGGAAGGGCACCCATTAGTGCACTACATCACATTTTCTCCACTGGAAGGGCACCCAGAGGGCACTTAATCACGTTTTCTCCACTGGAAGGGCACCCAGAGGGCACTTCTTCACATTTCCTCACACATAGGGGCACCCTAGAGGGCACTGCATCACGTTTTCTTACACACTATGCCACCATAGAGGGCACTTTATAATGTTTAATCTACCATAAGGGCATCCAAGAAGGCACTTTTGCGGCATTTTTTCTAACATAGGGGAACCAGGGGGGCACTAGTGAACACACTCACTCCCCATGTGAAGCATACGAGAGATATGACCCATAGGGGTGAATTCACTAAACAGTGGCTGCACTTTTGCAAGTGAAATTATAGAGCAAATTCCTGTCTTATTCACTAACCACCCGCAATCTTGTTTAAGTAGGCGAAATCAGAGCTGAAATAGTGCAGCGTCTTTAAAATGTATATATAAATTAGGCTCATTATAGATTGCGCTTTATTCACAAAACTCTGTGCAATTTGCGCGCCGTAATAAATATTGCGCTATCACTGCCCAAGGAAAGCAGGTGGTAAACTAATTAATAGAGATGTTTGTGAACATTTTCTATTAATCTTGGCAGGAGTTATTCATCACTAGTGATCAAAAGATGTTGAAGAGTGCAAATTTTACTGAGCTCCTTGCAATTCCTCAGAATTTTGCCTAAAGAAGATTATAGAATTATAATCTATAATTTTGCTGCCTACCTTCTGGGACAGCCTTCATGTCTGGAGCACTGTGATGCCTTAAAATGCTGTCTAGGTAGGCAGCTCACTAGGTTTTGGAACAGAGTTACTGTAAGTCCCTTAAGACAAAACTTCCTCAGGACTCTGAGCATCAGGATACAGGCAGGAAAATTTTCATACTGGCAGTTCAGTGAACATCACACGACTGATCCACTGACATCAACGACAATATACTGCCAGTACGTTATTCGATTGTTCAGATGTCATGAAATTATTTTCCTGCCAAATTGTCAATCAACACACATGAAAACCCAAACAGTCTCTACCTTTATGAAATATAATTTAATTCCCTCAGAATCATCATCTTTCAATCCAACTGTATCGTTACTGATTTATAAAAATTCACACACTCCCTGTTAAATGTTTGGACACACTTGACTGAATTTATGTTCCACATGATCCTACAAACCCTTTCATCTAAAGGCTTATGCTTAAATTACTGAAATCTGTTTTGTAGGCAAAAATAAATTGAGCCTACGCATTTCTTTAAGAAACTAACATTTAAATTCAATATTTTTCATTTAATACTATTTAAAAAACATGCCAGGATGCACCTCATGAAGTTTCTTGAGAGAAGCTAGTTTCACTACATAATTGCCAAAAATCCGATTAGGGTTATTTAAAGGGATAGTTCACCCAAAAATGAAAATGTTCTTATCATTTACTCACCCTCATGCCATCCCGGATGTATATGACTTTCTTTCTTCTCCAGAACACAAATGAAGATTTTTAGAAGAATTTCTCAGCTCTTTTGGTCCATACAAAGAAATTGAATGGGTGACAAAATTTTGAAGCTCCAAAAATCACATAAGTCAGCATTAAAGTAATCCATAAGACTCCAGCATTTAAATCAATATCTTCAGAAGTGACATGATAGTTGTGGGTGAGAAACAGATCAATATTTAAGTCGGTTTATTAATTCTCCTCCCTGCTCTGTCAGTCTCCACTTTAACTTTCACATTCTGCTTCTTGTGTTTTTGGCAATTCACATTCTTAATACATATCGCCCCCTACTGGGCAGGAGGAAGAATTACTAGCAAAAATTGACAAAAATGTATCTGTTTCTCACCCACACCTGTTATATCACTTCTGAAGACATGGATTTAACAACTGGAGTCTTATGGATTACTTTAATGATGCCTTTATGTGATTTTTGGAGCGTTAAAATTTTGGCACCTATTCACTTGCATTGTATGGACCTACAGAGCTGAAATATTCTTCTAAAAATCATAATTTGTGTTCTGCAGAAGAAAGAAAGTCATACACATCTGGGATGGCATGAAGGTGAGTAAATAATGAGAATTTTCATTTTTGGGTGAACTAACCCTTTAATAGTTTTGATGATTTAATATTATTCTAAAATGTGTAAAATAGTATAATAAAGAATGACTAGGAGTGGCCACACTGTTGACCGGAAATGTAAATGGATCCATGATTTATTAAGTGTTAATATGTGTATATTGATCATTAATAAGCATCTCTGTGCCTTTTGCAGTTTAATTTTCAGCTAAATAAGAGTTTTTATGTCACAGTCTCCTTTGTCCTTCACTGATCAACATAAAAATCTCTTCTGTCATGGGAACAAATGTCTGTTCAGAGTCATCCAGGAAGAAAAGTTCATCCCGGATGGTGTTTGGGCTGAATCCCTCCTGCACCAGCCGCCCCTTGATCTGTTTAAAAGTTCCTGTCACTTCAAGTGTGTTCTGATGAGGAAACATCCATAAGTGAAACAGCAGTAAATAACATGAATAAAATCTAATTGCATTTCTCTCTGAACTCTTCAATGGTGACTGTCACCTGTATTCTGATGAAGCGTGGTATGGCATAGGCAGGTAAGACATTCTTAACGTGAGCGTATGTGGCAGAACCATCAAACTCTGCCCCGTCTTTGAGTTTCAGAGCCGCCATTCCGATCCGTCCCTCGTGACCTGGGAGAAAGCGGCTTCATTAGAATACCAGAAAACTGATGGAACAATTAATGTACCAAACAAACTGGTCTACTAGTCTGACTGTGACAGTCATTGAATGTGATGTGTGTTGTGTGTCAGAATAAATAAAAACTCCTTTTCCTTTTAAATGCAGTGACCTGGTAATTTAACTCCGTAGACGTTTGCTTCTTCAATGAAATCCAACATGATCAACATTTCAGACACTTCAGTTGTTGCAACATTTTCTCCTTTCCACCTGACTCAGCAGAAACACATGAGTTATATGAATGTATACTACTTTATTCTCATCAATGACATACACAGTCATTTAAACAGAACATGTCTCACCGGAACGTGTCTCCAATGCGATCCTGGAAGTACAAGAATCCGTCATGGTCAACTAGAATGAGATCTCCAGTGTTGAAGTAAACATCTCCTGTCTGAAACACATTCTTCAGTTTCTTCTTCTCTGTCTGTTGAGGGTCTTTAGCATAGCCGTTAAATGGAGCGATATTACTGATCTTTGCCACTAACAGCCCAGTTTCACCTGAAACAAACAAATCACATCATAGCTTTGTGGTTTACTACCCCTCACGAATCAAGAACCTTTTTTTTTTCATTTCATTACATAAACCCTTTCTCAACAGCAGGAAAAGGAGATTATGTTTGTTACGATGAGCTAACGCTAGCTTGTGTGAACATTAGTAACCTGAACGAACCTCAAACAGACCTGTTTAAATAATCTAAACCAGCTAAATAAACAATTAAAACCACAATACTCTATTCTGATTAAGCGCAAACACCATTCTGCAGTCTGATGTTTCTAAATGATGACCGCACATCCAGGAATAAAGTGATATTTCACCGGTCATCCGGGTATTGTGAGTCATCTTTCCTACTTCGTATTGCTCTGCGATCTTTGAAAGTATGCTAATAAAATAATTTAGCAAATCAATATTTCACGTCCATTTATTTATTTGTTTGTTAATTAGTTATTTATTTGGCATGTATTCTTGCAATGAGCAGAACAATGAGCAACATGAACACGTTACCAAACTCTGACTCAAGCCAGAGGTGGAATTCAGCTGTTTCTGGAGACTCCATGCTCTCTTTCTTCTCACATAGTAACAATTTCAACTCAAATCAATATTACATGTTCATCTACATATTATTGAGTAATTTCCCATGTAATAAGCATATCGATCAGCTTGGCTGGTCATCTATCATGGCTGAACTGTCTGTAAAAAATAACTAGATTGCAAAAATAATTTGATTGTGTCAGTCACAGACCAGCATTACCCATCTAAACCAGTTAAAAGAACAGTTCAACCAAACATGATACTTGTGGTACTTTTGTTACGATTCACTGTTGTCTGCCCTGTGTTTTGCCTCTGTTATCTGTTCCACCCGGACTACACTTCCTATAATCCCCTGCCCTGAACACTTCCAGCTGTTCCCTATTGTTCTCACCTGTGTGTAATTTACCTCGTTTATCCCTGTATATATATTGCCCTGATGTCTATGTAACCTTTGTCAGTTGTTATATGTCTGTGTGTTTTGACCTTTTGTGTAGATCCTGTGTTTTCCCCACCATGGATGTTTTCTTTGTTCCTGTGTTTTACCCGTTATCCTGTACTTTGTTTATTTTATTAAAGTATGTTTCGCTGCACCTAGATCCAGCCTCCTATGACCTCCTTCCTCACGTTACAACTTTAATGGTTTTTGTTTTGACAGATGTGGTCACTATAAACTTTCCTTTGTATGGAAAAGAGCAGCATGAACATCCTTCTAAACATCTATTGTGTTCCACAGAAGAAAGAATGTCATGAGGGTTTTGAACAAAACATGACAGTGAGTAAAAGATGACAATATTCATTTCTGTATGAATTAATCCTTAAAGGGATAGTTCACCCAAAAATGAAAACTCTCATTTACTCACACTCATGCCATCCCAGATGTGTCTGACTTTCTTCAGCAGAACACAAATTAGTTTTAGAAGAATATTGCAGCTCTGTAGGTCTGTACAATGCAAGTGAATGCTGGCCAGAATGACATAAGAGGCATAAAAGTAATCCATAAGACTCCAGTGGTTTAATTCAGGTCTTCAGAAGCGATATGATAGATGTGGGTGAAAAACACACCAATATTTTAGCACTTTTTTTTACTATTTTTTAGGTGGCTGAATGTGAAAGTCACTTCCACACCAGAATGTAGAAGTGAAAGTGTAGATTTACAGTTAAAAAAGGACTTAAATATTGATCAGTTTCTCACCCACACCTATCATATCACTTCAGAAGACAGGGCTTTTAAAGTTCTGATCACCATTCACTTGCATTGTATGGACCTGCAGAGCTGAAATATTCATCTAAAAATCTTCATTTGTGTTCTGAAGAAGAAAGTCATACACATCTGGGATGGCATTTTTTTTTTTTTTTTTTTCTCAGCAGGGACATTAACTTCAACTGCCGATGTGTACGGTTTCTAGAAAAACACACTGCAGTAAAATGAAGCAGAATGCATTACTGACTGCAGGTAGCTTTTACCTGGAGGGACTTCAACACAGAATCCTGCAGAATTTCGTACTGGCTCTTCAGTCTCCGGGTCAAATTTAATGAAGGCATAAGGGCAGAGCATCTACAACCACACCCACACAAACACACATTTACATTAATGTTCTAGCATTTATCAGAGATTCATCTACAACAACTAACTACAGAAAGTGAATCCTGTTAATCACAGCAACATCTAAAATTTCACATATTTTAGAATTTCATTATTATGATGCAGTGACCTTATGCAGCGTGTTCACTCTTCCTATTGAACCGACTTTTCCAAGATAATTCACAAATCCCATGTTTCCCTCAGTCGCTCCATATAACTCGCAGATCCGCACGTTCCCAAATCGCTGTATGAACTCTCTCCATGTGTCCGCTCTAATCCCATTGCCCACTGCCAGCCGCACACTGTGATCATGATCTGTGTCTCTCTGAAGAAACAATAGAAACAATACAGTTACACCATTACTGCATCAACATAGCAAGTTGATTAATCTGACGATATTTGTTCATTTTTAGATTATCGCATCGGCCAATATCTGAGCCTGACTGGTATGAGTCAGTTCCAAAATTAAGTAAATATGTAAAATAAAAAAAAAATAATTTCAGCTATTTTTTGTGAATACCATTTGCTGTCTACAGGGTTTCTGCAGGTTTTATGTAGCTAAATTTAAGACTTTAAGACCAACTAAAGAAAAGTTAAGGAATCAATTGAAGGGAACATAATACATCAATATGTTCTCTAAATGTAAATGTCTAGGGAGCACATGAACAGTCATATTTATAGCAACACTTCAAAGTTGACAAATGCAACTTTCAATAGATCTCCTTTACTTTATAACTTATTTTACAAAAAGTATCTTGAATACCTCTGCTCCCAACCACCAGAATGTGGAAATAACTTTTACCTTCTGATCGGACCCATTGTATCAGCTATATTCCTCTACAACTCTGCTGTGTCACTTACTGACAGATGAAGCAGCACATACCACCTCCTATACTGTTCAATGAATATATAGCGATCTAATGTTAGCTGTGTGGTGCAGAAATTAGGCATAGTCTTCACTCTAATATAACTTAAAAAGGATGACCAGATTTTTAAAGTCTCAAAACGGGACGTGTGTGTGTGTGTGTGTGTGTGTGTTTACACGAGGGATCATAAAAATTGCATTTTGCTTTTATTTAGTACTGCCCTTTAGAAGCTATTTGATATAACAGATCCTCACATATATTCCACAAGACAAAATAGTAACTGTATTTACACACATGATCCTGTTCAGAAGTTTACATTCCCTTGGTTTTTAATATGGTGTGTTGCTTTCTCAATGATCAAAGATGGACTGTTTGTGTAATAATTGTTCATGAGTCCACAATGTCCACTTTTCTTAAAAATGAAAACTCTCTCATTTACTCACACTCATGCCATCCCAGATGTGTATGACTTTTTCTGCAGAACAAATTAATATTTTTAAAAGAATATTTCAGCTCTGTAGATCCATACAATGCAAGTGAATGGTGCCCAGAACTTTGAAGCTATAAAAAGCACATAAAAGCAACATAATATTTTTTACTATCAATTCTCCTCCCTGCTCTGCAGGTGGTGACATGCACAAAAAATCTATTTTTTATCTGTTTATCACCCACACCTATCATATCACTTCTGAAGACATAAATTTAACCACTAGAGTCATATGGATTAATTATGCTGCCTTTAAGTTCTTTTTGCAGCTTCAAAATTTTGGTCACCATTCAATTGCATTGTAAGGACCTACAGAGCTGAGAGAATTTTCATTTTTGGGTGAATTATACCTTTATACTCAATCAACAGCATTTATGGCATACTGTAATGTTGATTATCACAAAAAATTATTTTGACTCATCCCTCCACTCTTTAAAAAAAAGTGGTTACAGTAAGTCACTTACAATGGAAGTGAATAGGGCAAGTACATAAATGCTAAAATACTGTTTCAAAAGTCTAGCTACAAGATGTAAACATACAGTATGTGTTAACATGAGTTTTAATGTGATAAAATTGCTTATTAACCATATCTGTGTTATAACCTTAAAAAGTAATATCCAAAACCTGGATTACAGGGTTTTGTTGTCATGATTATTGGATATAACTTTACAAAGATAAGGTTAGTAAATAAATGTATCACACTTAAATCATGTCAACACATAATGTTTACATCTTGTGGCTATACTTTTGAAACTGTCAGTGTATTTCAATGTTTATGGACCGGTCTCTTTGGCTTCCTTTGTAAATGCCTCACTAACCACGATTTTTACTTGTTTTTGTTCTTTTTTTTTTTTTTTTTTATGAAGGATGGATGAGTCAAAATTAATTTTTGTGTTAATCAACATGATGAGCTTTCCTTTACCTGTAACCTTGATTCTTTTGACAGATGAGGCCGTTTTACCTTAGGTGTGTTGCACAGGTATCGCATGATCTCTCCAATGTACTGGATGACCGTCACCTTGTGTTCCCTGCAGTCATCCCAAAACCGGGAAGCAGAGAACTTCCTCCTCAGCACCACTGTCATCCCTGAAAACCGTGGAAACAGAACAGGTAGTTCCGCCCCAGACTTACACCATTGGAGCCAGAAGTTGACATGTCAGGCCGCTCAAATACACAGACCAATGTTTTGAAAGAAAATGGTCTATTTTATGTTTACTATATGTGCTTTTTGGAGCTTGGCAGTATAAATCACTGTCCACTTTGCTTGAATGGAAAACAGACACTTGAACATTCTGCTTTCATATTTTGGTGAACCCAGTTGATAACACTAGTTTGTATTTCTGCTTGCTATTGGATTAGGGCATGTAATGTAATTACCCCGCTCTAATGCTCCTGAGAGGCCGATGAGGAAGCCAGCGCTGTGGTACAGGGGCAGATAGATGTAGATGACATCACAGGATGTGACACCTAACATTCTCAGCAGGAACGCTGCAGCCCATAATCTCTCGTGATTTATTACTGCAGCTTTAGGAAGACCTGCAACACACACACAACTGCCTAAGCAAACACAACACGTCTCACACACACACCTGAGAGTGTTTGCAAGCTTCACCTGTGGTGCCGGAGGTGTAGATATAGAGGGCGGGGCTCTTGATGCTGATGTCATATCTCAGGCTGAGGGGTGGGGACCCTTCAGATGCAGAGATGACTTCAGCGGACAGATTCACAATCCCGTCTGTCTCACAGCTGTCTGACAGCACATACACAGACACGTTCTGCTTACGGAGAGACGGAAGAACTTCAGCCACTGCCGGTGCCAAATCTGCAAAAATAAAAAAAAAGCCTTGATATAGTTGTTTTAAAAAATACTTATAATTAAAACATTGAAAGAATGAAAAATACAATTACAAATAAAGGAATATAATACAATAGTTAAAATAATTAATATGTTTTAAAAAATAATATTAAAATAAATAATAATTTTAACTAAATATCAGTGTAAGTGTTATCTAAAAAAAAAAAAAAAATGCTCAGAAAAAAACTTTCTTGCGGCAACAGGCAAGGGCGTAGTCACGAAATTACTTTTGGGTGGGCCTCAATAAAAATGGATGGTCCAAGTTTACGACCATTAAAAAAAAATAAAATAAAATAAAAAAAATAAAAAAATTTCTCAAAACAGAGAAGCGGCGCATTCACACAGTTCTTTCATACTTTTAAAAATCCGAATTTATGCATTTTTAAAATATTTTATATATTTGAAGTTAAAAAAAATCTCTAATATTCTGGTTCACCCCGGCCCACCCTTGGCACTCTTCGCTTTTTTAAATTATTATTATTATTATTATTATTATTATTATTATCTCTGTCTTCATGTTGTATTGCTTGTGCACTGGAAGCTTCTGTCTCCAAGAAAAATTCCTTGTATGTGTTATCACACAGATTTTCACCTGCATCAGTGATGAGGACTGCAGCGTTGCAACAGTTGCAGCAGTGCACTAGGGATTTGCTCCTGATGTTCGTGTTCAGGAGCGCGACCGTGCAGCCCAGTTTGGCGAGAGCGAGCCACGTCCACACGTACAGCGGCGCGTTCCCGTGAAAGAGCGCGACGATCTGACCCGCTCGCACATGCGCGTAATCCCTTAGCGCGTTCGCGACTCTGTTACTGATTCTGTCGGCGTCGCGGTAAGAATAAAACTCTCCTTCAAAAATGATAAAGCGTTTATCCGGATGATTCCTCGTGGCGTCCTGAAAACATTCCAGTACCGTGTAACAGGGCGTTTGGCTCCTGAATTTAGTCATTAATCTCACGACGTTAATTAGTTTGAGTACATACATACATTCTTTAAAAAAATACGGGAATCGAAAATGAATAAAAAGAGGCAATAAAATAGCCAAACCAATGAGAAACGAATAAAACATGATGGAGAAAGAGTTCCTGTGAGTTTCGAGGTTTAAAGATCTTTCCAGCCCAGTATTGTTGTTCAGGTTTCAATAGCCAATCGGTGTGAAAGGCGGTGACTGACAACTGCCAATAATATTTTATTGCTTGCAACATAAAAGTTAATAAACTCCAATGGTAATCTGTAGTATTCAATGATCGTGGTCACCATGAAAACTGCTGTGAGACTTTTGCGAATTTTCACTCGGGTGATCATTTAAGATGTAGATTTTCTCCACATTAAACAAGGAAACAGGTGTCATGTTCTAGGCGAAGACTGCGAGTTCAGTGTTCTTTTCAAAAGAGGGCGAATTCCAATCGTAAACATCCCTTTGACTCACTCTGAGCTCTTGATGTAGGCACACTGAGCATCAATGTACCCTTCGCTAACAGTCTTGTGGAAGGGCCCTGAAGAGCTGTGATTTAAAAAAAAAAAAAAAAAAAAATATATATATATATATATATATATATATATATATATATATATATATATATATACTTTCCTTTCCTTTGGAACCACCCTTCGTGGCGTCCCATTTCATAAATGCCGTTTGTCTTGTCCCTTGTAAACACGCACAAACACTAGTTCTATGTATATAAAGTATTTAGGTCTTGTAACTGGTCATCATTTCTCATTCAAACCATTTTGATCACTTTTTTTTATTTTTTATTTTAATTGGACCTAGTGTGAGAATACACTTTATTCACAGTATCGCCATCTTTGATTTTTGACGAAAATGAAAACGAGGCTTTGGGGGATAGACTTACAGTCTCTTCAATGTCACGCACGGTATAAATCTGTATAAAGCTAGATCATGTCTGATTTTCTACAACTCGTGTGGGGTTTTGTGCCTACTGGATGTTCTTGGAAAGATACTATTTCAATGTTTTGTCCGTGAAAGGACCCCAAAACACTTTAAACTACAGTTTAGCCCATTGAAGAGACTACGTCTATCCCTCACATCCTCGTCGTCATTACCATCAAAAGTCAAAGATGACATTCCTGTGAAAAAGTTCTATGATGCCTTGATCCCGCCTATAAAAAATATATTTTTTATATTTTTGATTTTACCTGACAGTTGTGACTTTATTTCTTGCAATTGCAAAATATAGCCAAAAGTCGTAATTATGAGAAATAAAGTTAGGAAAATATAGACTTTTTATTTTTTATTTTATTTTATTTTCTCTCTTTATTTTTTCTCTTCATTTTCTCTTTCTTTCTATTTTTCAGAGAAAGATAAATGAAGATACAAATGATTAGCAAAATGCTATTTAAATGGTTTAAGATGGGGGATGTCAACCCACTGAACATGTCAACATTTCAAACGTAATTCATGTCAACTTCACATTTTCAGATACTGGTGCTTGTTATTGTGAATTCCCGCTCAAACTCACCACTCACTTCTGTGTGCACGCCGTTGGACTCACTACTTCATTTGCGAGAGTAGCATTGTGAACTTCAAAATGGTAAAACCCACAAGTAAGCATTTGTACAGCATTTCACCTTATGCTTAGTTTCCCTGTAAAAGAGATCAGTTTGGTCTAGTCTAGGTAAAAAATGCAAATTTAGTGGGTTAAGCTTATAAAATAATTATTATTTTTTCAAATACTTATTGAGGGGAATAAAAGGTAAACAGCTATATGAACTTGTGAGGATAATCATTCAAATCCATGCTACTCAGTAAACACAATTTTGCTTCTCACTAGACTAGATTGGCAACAACCTTTGCACCCTGACTCCTGGAAGTCAGCCAATCAGATTTCAGCTATTGAAACTATTGGAAAACTCTTGCTATTTTTGTGTCCAATATGCAGTCTGATGCTGAGACTGTGAAAGCATCAGATAAATTCACTAACAATCATTAGCTGTCTTCAGATGTGTAACTATTAATATTTTTTAACACTTTTACATAATTTATTATTATGGCTTGCATGTTTATTTTGAGGAAGGGCTCGTCATCCTCAATGGCGGCCACAGGTTCATTTTGGGATCAGATGATGTAGTTACAGCATCTACCAGCAGGGGCAAACTGGACCATGCTAACCAGCCAAACCCTGCCCTCTTGAGTTTAATCAGGTTTTGTAGCCTCACTGTGGCCATAATTGAAACAATAACATACAAAAAGTAAATACATTTAATTGAATCACAGGAATGCAAGAGGTAAACTAACACTGATCACAGACATCAAGACACTGATGACAAACAATGCAGATAAACTCTGATGCAAGGTACTTTTAATCTAGTTGCCTGTAACTGATATAGTTTTATATACAAAATGTTAATGTATTCAAACAGGAGAAACAGCTGATCTGTGTGGACAGACATTTGATCATTAGCAAGCGATAACTGGGTTGGAGTCTGTAAAAGTCTCTAATTTAAATTGACGTTTTCACACTAATAATCTGTTCTTCTTTAGTACAGCAATAATATATTATCCTACATAATAATACTAATAATATTATTAATAATGACACACCACAGAATTGATGTTAATATTGTTATCATAATAATATGATAGTATGCCCCAGTGCATTTACCAGACTGGACAAACAAATCAAAGTTTGATGCTGCCAGATAAGATCTCCTCAGATGGAGGCAGTTAATGATACAAACATTCACTTGTGCTCACACAGCAAGTACAAAGATTCAGAGGTCACTGTGGGGTCAAAAATCAGCTTGCATAAGCTTCAGCTTAAGCTGTTTAAAGGTCCCGGTCACTTCCATAGAGTTCTATAGAGAAGCATCCAATAATATCACCTTTTTATAATCTTCATACAGGTTTATTATGTCTTATGGGCAGGGTTGTGAGGGTTACTTTTCAAATGTATTCCACTACAGATTACAGAATACATGCTGTAAAATGTAATTTGTAACGTATTCCGTTAGATTACTCAAGGTCAGTAACGTATTCTAAATACTTTGGATTACTTCTTCAGCACTGGTAGATTTTTTCACTTGTTTTGACTATAAAAACTCTGCCAGTACAGTAAGACAAAATACACATGTTAAAAATACATTCACTGAAAAACATAAATATCTTATGCAGTGTTGTTTCTAAAACAAGATAAATCAAACTGATCTTGTTTTAAGGATTTTTAGATATTTTTACAGGAAAACAATACAAAAATTATTATCAAGAATATGATTTTTGCCCTAATATCAAAGGTCTTACTAGAAAAAAGAAATTATGATCTAACGTGAATTTTCTTGATAAAAAAATATGATCGGGTCTGGTAACGTGCATGTAAACTGGCTAGAAATAGCATTTTAGCTTGGCGTAAAGATGACAATTTACACAAGGTTTATTTCTATTTCTTCTGCTCCAAACTTACTTCAGACTTACTTCTCTGTTTGCTCGTATGAATGTAACACATCATAAGACAGTGTTTCACCGCTGTTCAAATGCACTTTGGATCGCATCATTTATATGTATAAATGTTTTTCATCTGAAAGGACTAAATATTAAATGAAACAAATGAAAATAAAATGCAAAGTAATCTCTTCAGTAATCAAAATACTTTTTGAATGTAACTGTATTCTAATTACCAATTATTTAAATTGTAACTGTAGTGGAATACAGTTACTTATATTTAGTATTTTAAATACGTATTCCCGTTACATGTATTTCGTTACTCCCCAACCCTGCTTATGGGAAAAATTTTACCTGAATTAATATAAATCGAGGTCGTGCATAAGCAGGCAGGAAACTACAGACATGGTTAAACATTTTGCAGCAGTCAAACTCCATTCCACCTCTGATTTTCACTGCAGCCATTCCAATGCGTCCCTCATAACCTTAACAAACACAGATGAACACATGGAGAGGTCAGTGATGTCACACCTGAAGAACTATTCATGATATTCAGACCAAATGCAACATCAAACCTGGAAGTTGCACTCCGTAAACATTCGCTTCCTCGACAAAGTCCACCATACTGATGATGTCAGAGACTTCGGTGGTCATCACATTCTCCCCCTTCCACCTGCCCACAAAAACCAATCATAAGCGTCTTGTTTCTTAGGTAGATGAGCAGAGTATTTAAAACGTGTTTGAAAACGGTCATCATTATGTCATCTTGACAAAGTGGTCTGAAGTGGTCCCGAGGGGTTCTGATGTGGTCTGAAGTGGTTTATTGGTGGTCTGATGAGGTCTAAAGAGGTCTAATGGGATCTGAAGTGGTCTAATGTTTTCCATAGGGGATCTTATGTGGTCTAATGTGGTCTGAATGTTTTCTTGGAGGTCTGATAAGCTCTAATGGGGTCTGAAATTGTCTGATGTTTCCTCTAGGGGTTCTGATGTGGTCTGAAGTGGTTTCTTGGAGGTCTGATAAGGTCTAATGTGGTCTGAAGTCATCTAATGTGGTTTCTCAGTGATCTGATGAGGTCTGATGCTGTCTTATGGGGTCTGAAGTGGTATGATGTTTTCTCTAGGGGTTCTGATGTGGCCTAATGTGGTCTGAAGTGGTTTCTTGGAGGTCTGGTTAGGTTTAATGGGGTCTAAAGTTGTCTGATGTGGTTTCTTGGGGATCTGATGAGGTCTAATTAGGTCTGATGTTTTCTATAAGGTTTCTGGTGTGGTCTAATGTGGTCTGATGTGGTTTCTTAGGGATCTGATGAGGTCTAATCGGGTCTGATATGGTCTAATGAAGTCTGATGTTTTATCTAGGGGTTCTGATGTAGTCTAATGTGGTCTCAAGTGGTTTCTTAATGGTCTGATGAGGTCTAATGGGGTCTGAAATCATTGGATGTGGTTTCTTGGGGATCTGTTGAGATCAGTGGGGTCTGATGTGGTCTAATGAGATCTGACGTGGTCTCTAGGGGCTCTGCTATGGTCTAATGTGATCTTATAAATTTTATTGGTCTGTCTTTTAAAACAATTTTAAACTTTCTGAAAAGGCTTTGTCAAGCTAACATCAAAGTTTGTCTCTACAAACTTTATCTATGTAGTTATTTCTGCAATTTTGTTTGGTGCCCCTAGAGGCACAGAAATTACACGTTGTAGCTTTAAACATTTTCTAAAATACTATATTTGACAACAGCCCAACATGGAAATACCTGAATGTGTCTACGATTCTGGAAGTAGATAAAATTGTCATTATCAATCTTAATTAAATCCCCACTGTTGAAATACACATCGCCACTCTTCAACACATTGTGCAGTCTCTTTTTCTCAGTTTGCTGCTCATTTTGAGCATAACCCACAAACTGAGCTATTTCTGTGATCTTCGATACCAGTAGCCCTGTCTGCCCTGAAAATAAACACACACATTTTTCAAAATGTCAACTAAGTCTCCTAACTTACCAGGATGCACCTCAAGAAGTTGCTCGAGTGACTGCCCAGAATGTGCATGTTAAATACTACAATTTGTTTTTAGCCAGTTTTACAGTAATTTCAGACTGTTCCCTGAGATATATTTCTTACTGGAAGCAATTATTCTTTGCTGGAGTTGCTAAAGGGAACTCTAGAGATAGATCAAACATTTTTACCCCCTCTCCCGTGTTTCATGTTTATCTGTGTGACCACTGACCTTTTGGCACCTCGATGCACAGGCCTGTAGAATCTCTGACCGGCTCGTCTCGCTCTGTATCGTATTTAATGAGTGCATGCGGGAACAGTTTCTGTATTACAAGAGACAAACATGTTAAAGTTGACCTAATACTCGAGTCATGAGTTCGAATCCAGGGTGTGCTGAGTGACTCCAGCCAGGTCTCCTAAGCAACCAAATTGGCCCGGTTGCTAGGGAGGGTAGAGTCACATGGGGTAACCTCCTCGTGGTCGCGATTAGTGGTTCTCGCTCTCACTGGGGTGTGTGGTAAGTTGTATGTGGATCGCAGAGAATAGCATGAGCTTCCACATGCGGAGTCTCCGTGGTGTCATGCACAATGAGCCATGTGATAAGATACGCGGATTGGCGGTCTCTGAAGCGGAGGCAACTGAGACTTGTCCTCCTCCACCTGGATTGAGGTGAGTAACCGCACCACCACGAGGATCTACTAGGTAGTGGGAATTGGGCATTCCAAATTGGGAGAAAAGGGGATAAAAAATTAATTAAAAAAAAACTAATATTCTCCAGTGAAAAGATCTCAGAGTTTCTGACGTGTGCAGAAATGCAGTTGTACTTTGTGCAGTAAGCTGACCCATCCAATAGCTCCTATCTTTCCAGTGTAGTTCACAAACCCTACATTTCCCTCTGTGGAGGTGTAAAACTCTCTGACTTCAATTTTGCCAAACCAATTGAGGAATTCCCTCTACATGTCTGCCCCCAATAGCCAAACACACACTATGGACTTTATCATCTTCTCTCTGAAAAACACAAACAAATGGATGATATACAGAATTAATTGGCAGCTTTAGGACAAATGTCTGTGTCTGTGCAGTTATTCATCTGTTATGAGAATCAAACAGATAATAAACAGATTATATATTAATATAATCCCTCCATATGTTCATTTAATAATCAGATGAGCTTGGATGACTTTAAAGATGTCAGTGACAACATCTTTAATAACATGTCAGTGCTGGTATTTACAGTTCAGGGTACAGCGAAACCTGAAATCAAACATCATAAAACGTGATCTACTCCATATATGTCATTATACATTCAGCATATCTGTTTCATTGACTCCTGATGCGTTATTCCAAGTAAAGGCCAGTAGCTATTCCCAGATCGGCACCCGGCTCTTAAACTTCTCTCTCATTGGGTGACAGGATGATCACATGGCACTGTGAGATTGGAGCTCATGTGCTCTTTCAGGATCCAGTTTCAATGACCAAAGTTAGATTGTTTACATTTCACCCCCCAAACTATGACTTCCATGAATTAAAACCCAAATCTGTGGTTTAATTAAAAACTGTCTGTGAATTCATGAGAGTGAAGATGTCTTGAGCTGTGTGAAGTGTGTAACTGCACTGAGAGAGTCCAGACAGACAGTTAGAGTAGAAATAATAAAGCTATTTGTAAGAACCAGCTGTGCTGAGGTCAGTTTACAAGAGTAACAACTGTACGAATACTACTGAAAACACACACACACTATCACACACACCCCACGACCTCACTGACCGCACTGAGCTGCCAGCACTCTAAATCTGTTTCACAGTCAGATGACTTTCACATTGACAAAGACAACTGTAATTTAATGTGAAGTATGTTACTGTAAACTAAAGTACTGTAAACCACTATTATGTACTACATACTGTACTTTCATACACCAGTTAATAGAAATACTCTGGTGTGTGTTAAAAGAATGTTCCAGGTTCAATACATCTTAAGCTGAATCAACAGCATTTAGGGCATAGATAAGTCTTACTCGTCCCTCGTTTATAAAACAAAATGGTTACAGTAATGCTGCGTTCCATTCAACTCGGAAAGTTGGATTCTCAAACTTATTACAAGGAAAAGAGCAATGGAATGCCACATGAAGTCAGAATTCCAACTTGGAAACTTGTGGGGAAATTCTCAACACAGATTTCGCCGAGATGCAGGTGCGTGATGTCACACAAACATGTTGGCACTCAGGGAGATATACAAAGTAAGTGATAAACATTCTTTTTTTTTTTTTTTATCCCCTTTTCTCCCCAATGTGTCATGTCCAATTCCCACTACTTACTAGGTCCTCGTGGTGGCACGGTTACTCACCTCAATCCGGGTGGCGGAGGACAAGTCTCAGTTGCCTCCGCTTCTGAGACAGTCAATTCGCGCATCTTATCACGTAGCTCGTTGTGCATGAGACTCATGCTACTCACCACGATCCACGCACAACTTACCACACACCCCATTGAGAGCAAGAACCACTAATCACGACCACGAGGAGGTTACCCCATGTGACTCTACCCTCCCTAGCAACCAGGCTAATTTGATTGCTTAGGAAACCTGGCTGGAATCACTCAGCACGCCCTGGATTTGAACTCGCGACTCCAGGGGTGATAGTCAGCGCCAATACTCGCTGAGCTACCCAGGCCCCCTAAACATTTGTTTTTATTAAATAATATAGATAAATGAGTTAAAGTTCCTACATTACAAGATATTAAAGCTTGTTTAACAAACACCTGCAGAAACAGGTGTATAAAACATGGTAAATTATACTCCCTTTTGATTAGCATACAGCTGTAGCACAAATGCTAGCGTTGCAGCATTGTTTATCAGTTGGGTTGCTAGGAGACGTCTCTAGTGACAGTTGAACCCCTGCTAAGCTAACAGGAGTGTTGCAGTTTTGTTTCCCTACACGTCATCGTCCGAGCATTTGGCAATGGAATGCATCTATGGTTGGAGTTCGGAGATATCAAGTAGGAAAATCCTACATCATTAGGCATTTACAATGGAAGTGAATGGGGACAGTCCATAAATGCAAAAATACAAGATGTAAACATTATACATTTTAACATGATTTTAGTGTGATAAAATCACTTACTAAACTTGTCTGTGTAGTGTTGTATCCAATAATAGTATTTATGGACTGGTTCCATTCACTTCCATTGTAAGCACTTTAATATAACAATGATTTATTCTTCTTTCTTTTTTCTTTTTTTTTTATTCTTTTTTTTTTAATTATGTGGAAATCAACATCATCCACAAATGTTTTTAATTGAGTTTAACTTGCATTGAATCCAGAACATTCCTTTGATCTGTACAGTGTCTACTGGTGTCAGTCCTGTACCTGATGTGTGTTCCACAGATAGTGCAGAACTTCTCCAATGTACTGAATCACAGTCACTTTATGTGATCGACCCTCTTCCAGAACTGAGAGGCAGAAAACTTGCGATGCAAAACTATAGTTGAACCTTAAAATGAGAGAAATAAAGATTATTTTAATTGTAAACTATACACTTACGTGATAGTATTATGAGAATAAAACATGCAGATTGTGAAATTTGTATTTAGTATGTGAGGGTCTTTCACAAAGAGAGAGAGAAAATTATACACTGAGTCCCTAATAACAATTAGTGGCTCATACACACTCAAACAGACACACACACCTGTTTCTACAGAGCCCAAGAAGCCGATGAGAAAGCCCGCTGTGTGATATAGAGGAAGAGTCATGTACATGACATCACTGTCTGTTACGCCATTAGAGGCTAACACAGCGAGAGTGGCGAGCAGACGCGTTTGAGTTATCACTGCTGCTTTAGGATGACCTGAAAAACACACACACAGCTAACTTCATCTCTGTATTAGTGCAAACCCTCTTAAAACACATTCAGGTCTGACACACTAACCCTTATATTCCTGTAGCCGTACAATTTAAAGGAATATTGTGTGTGTGAGTGACCTGTGGTTCCAGATGTATATATATGTAGACTGCAGGTGAAGTGAAGCATACATTTGATCTGAGCGTCTGAGGAATGGCTGCGTCGGTTGATTCTTGCATTGCTCTGCTCAAACTCTTTATACACAATGATTTGAGATCTTCAGCCATGATGAAAACCTTCACTCCGTCCTGCTGCAGATCTTCAAACACCTCTTCTACAGCACCCTACAGCTCTGAGACGACAACAAAACCCAAATGACACAATTAAACCACATCACAACAACAGTAACACACTACAACACTGTTGCAGCTCTCAAATCTCATTCACGTTTGGTTCAGATTAAAAAATGGTGCACTGATGCGTGGATGTGCCACGGTGGTCAACTAATTGACTAGTCGTCCAATAACTGACTAGTCAATTAGTGAGGTCGACTACTAACATCAATAATTTTAGTAGTGGTGGTTTTAATGGGAGATGCAATTTTAATTTTAATTCTTCAAATTAATTGAGATACGCAACTTCTTGGAGAGTGTATTTGTGTGATTATAGCTTGCTGTGCACAACAGTGAATAACAGTTAGCACAGTAAAACCATCTGCAAGAAGTTTCATCTCTTGAATGCTTTAAGATTAGTCCATTTATGCACCGCTGCTGTTTCAGCCATCAAAGCGCCGCATCAACAACACATTACAAGGCGATCGCTGTCGGACGTTAAATCCTCTGCTGTGAGTAATACTCCCATATTTGTGAGGTGCTTTTGAGAGTTTAAAGTCTTTTACTGATTAGGTCTGACAGTGTTTAAATAAATAATTACAGTAAAAAAAGTTGTTTTTAAAGTCATTTGGTTACATTGAAGCGAGTTATTCGGCGTCCAGGATGCACATAAACAGTTTTGTGCCACTCTGTATTGGAGCCTTTCTTATTTCATACTTTTCTTACTTTGTTAGCTTTGTGCAGTAAGATGCTATAGTTGTTTAGCCTATATTTTGTTGAATATTCATTAGTTACCACATTGAAGTGCTGCGCTTAGCGACCGTATATCCCTCTGAAACATGTCTGATTGGGGTCACATGAAAATAATGGAGCCTAATTCAATATTATTTTCCATAACACAGCCTAGTCATTTAGACAACCCACTGTCTAGTCGATTATGAAAACGTGTAGTTTTGCACATCCTTAGACGCGTCACACCCGGTTTGGCATTCGTTCTTGCACGTTTCATAACGAGATGGTTTGAAAATATGGAATGAAGAGTGAGATCTGAGAGCTGCATCAGAGGAGATTTTCAATATATAACGACCTAACTTTGGGTCTGTTCCTCACATAAAGCTGTTATATGAATATTAAACAGTCATATGGACCACTTGAGATGTACTTTTATGATGATTTTTGAAGCTTGAAACTGTGAACTGCCATTGCAAAAAAAAAAAAAAAAAAAAAAAAAAAAAACAATATATATATATATATATATATATATATATATATATATATATATATATATATATATATATATATATATATATATATATATATAAGGATAAATAAAAAATTATCCTTTGTCTTCCACTGAAAAGAATAACAGGATACTGGTTTGGAACTACATTGGAGTGAGTAGAAATTGTTTAATTTTTGCTGAACCATTTCTTTACATTAATATAATAATGATTATAACTAACCCAAACCCTAAAATATGACTTGTGGCTTTCTTAGAATTGCACAAACACAGCCTCTTCGTGAGCCATTTTATGTTTGTTTCCACTTTGAGATGCAAATGCAGTGGCCGATCGGTCGCTCCTCTCACCTGCAGACGCGATCAGGAGTTTCACGCCGCTGCAGCATCTGATCAAACTCGTACTCAAACTCCGTGCGCGGATGCTGCTGTTGTTGAGCGCGCACGCGCAACAGAGTTTCGCCAGCGCGAGCCAGCGGAAGATAAACGCTTGCTCGTTCAGCATGAACAGAACCGCCGTGGCCCGTAACACGTTCGCTATTCTGTTGCTCTCTCTGTCCGCGTCTTTAAACGTGTAACTTTTATCATCGAAAACAATAAACGGCTTGTTTGGCCGCGTTTCGACCTGCTCGAGCCAGCGCGAGAAACAGAGGTCGCCTTCTTCTGCGTGAAGCAAACTTGAGTAAAATACGCAACAAATCAGCGTGATAGAGAAAATATGTCCAAAAATATGGGGAAAACAGTCTGAGAATTAGAGGATACGATCAATCCGGCCAAGAGAAGCGACTGAACGAACATATTTGAGTTAAACAAACAAACAAACGCGACCAGTTTTATATTTGCCTTTCAAACAGCTGAAGAACTTTAGTTACAGAGTAGACTCTTTGTTTTTCTTGTGAAGGCGGAGCGACACGGATGTGATATTGACACGGTTTAAAGTTTCATTCAGCTCAGAGTTGCTTTAAGTGTTTGCAGCTCAAAATCCCTTCTATCCCTATTAACTTTTTCAGAGTAACCAAATTGGCTCTGCTGGTGTGAACCCAATTGAGCTGGTTAACCATCTTGCAAAACACAGTTTGCAGGTTGAACACCTCTGGCAAGACCAGATGACCAGAACAGGGCACACACACTTAACAAACAGACTTAAGAACACTCTATTGTGGACCATTTTAGCCCTATGTTTTCTTTGCGTTTACATATTTTTAAGAATCATGAGATTTGTGAAGTTTTAAAATATCCTAATTACTGGCATGGACAGAATGTCTGTCTCTGAGTGATGATGTCATAATGGTCTGTCTGCTTCAGCTGCTTCTTTTTGTCTCTTGTACCCCTTGCTTGCTTCTTTTCTGGATCATTTCCACTAAACACTTTAATGCTGATCTTTAGCTGTCTTGCAGGCCCTGGCATATTTCCTTTAGGAAATGCAAATGTTGTTGTTTTTTAACCCCCTTTGAGCTGTGGAGGTCTCTTGGAAGAATTGGGTCACATATTATCAGTGCACAGCCTACTCAAAATACAGAAATCTAATGATGAAAAAAGCTGGCCTAGACAACTTGTTAGTGAAGAGCCTGAAACTCAGTTTAGAAACTACCCGGATCACCATTATTACATGACTGGGAGCGCTCATGGACAAATCCTCACTATGAAGGATGCAGCAGATATTCATATACATGATCTTGAACATAATATGGTGAATGTGCTCTAATTAATTGTCTGGTTTTACATAAGCATTTTGATCCAGTAGCTCTGGTTCTGTGCCAGAACTGCGGTGTGTTCACAGGAATGTTGCATCATTAACCGAACGCACAGAACGAGGAGTAATGTCAAGACAAGCATCGCTATCAGTGCTTTGAGTAAGTCCTGATAGCAGCTGTTTTACTCTAGCTGATCAAACTCAGTGACCTCCAACTATAAAAACACAGGCTGTTCATTCATTTGAACATATGCTATCAGCAAATTCTATCATCTATCTTACACTCATGCAGCTCTCTGCAGTGGATTATGTTTTCAGGGATGCAGTACAGCAGATGTATGTATCACTGGTGAGACAAAATTACAGTCCTGATTCCCAGTATGCACAGTAGGAAACCAGTAGTATGCCAATCCTGTGACTGAAGTGTCGTGCTGGAAAAGTGGTAGAATGGACTACGTTTGAACTTCTCAAGGTCAGAGAGATGGCAGGGTGCCATGTACTGATAAAGCTCTTGTTCACTGTTTTGTTTATGTAAACAGGTTTTGGGAAATGGGTTACTTAGATTTCTTGAGTTATCAAATGCTTAGCTGTTATTTTCTACTTGCAGTAAAGCAACTGAAATTACTGTGAGTGACAGTCACACATCTCAAACACTCCCATGAGGTTATGAAATATCTCTAAATCTTGATCAAATGTGAAATTTGATAAATGTGTATAATTTAGTAAAACAGGGTTATTGAAACTACTCATGTTAGAAAGAAACCAGTCTGGTTACGACTGTAATCTTGGTTCCCTGAAAGGAGGGAACAAGACACTGTCAGTAGCTGATGCTATGGGAACTCCTCCCAGGAGTGATGATCTCTGAAGCCCTTTAAAATCATGCCAATTATTAAATAACATCATTCAATCAGGGGCCTGTGTAGCTCAGCGAGTAAAGACGCTGACTACAACCCCTGGAGTCATGAGTTTGAATCCAGGATGTGCTGAGTGACTCCAGCCAGGTCTCCCAAGCAACCAAATTGACCCAGTTGCTAGAGAGAGTAGAGTCACATGGGGTAACCTCCTCATGGTCGCTATAATGTGGTTCGCTTTTGGTGGGGCGTGTGGTGAGTTGTGCGTGGATGCCACAGAGAATAGTGTGAAGCCTCCACGTGCGCTATGTCTCCGCGGTAATGCGCTCAACAAGCCACGTGATAAGATGCGTGGATTGACGGTCTCAGAAGCGGAGGCAACTGAGATTCGTCCTCCGCCACCCGGATTGAGGTGAGTCACTACGCCACCATGAGGACTTAGAGTACATTAGGAATTGGGGAGAAAAAGGGGAGAAAAAAATAAAAATAACATCATTCAATTGAACTTGAAATCATGATCGCCAAGGAGACTGCTGTCAAGATTTATAGTGAAAACGAAATTACATTTTGGTCTGTTCTCACCCAAAACCCACTGGATCGCTTCTGAAGACACTGATTAAACCACTGAAGTCATATGGATTACTTTTATGATGCCTTTATGTGATATTTGGACCTTCAGAGTTCTGGCCACCATTCACTTGGATTGTCTGGGCCTACAAGCTACAATATTCTTCTAAAAATCTTTGTTTGTGTTCAGCAGAAGAAAGAAAGTCATACACATCTTGGATGGCATGAGGGTGAGTAAATGGTGAGAGAATTTTCGTTTTTGGGCGAACTATCCCTTTAACATCCATGGGACACCGGATGCCTTACGAATTATAAGCAAGTGCAATGGCATTGACAACTCAGTGAGAAAGTCTTTACTTGGAGACAGCTAAGCCTTTTGAACAGTCTCCAAAGCAGACAAAGATCTAATCCTTCAGTCTGAATTGACTTGTATGGTCAATGCACATGCCTAGTGCCCTCATTGGGCAAAGCATGTGCAGTCTCTGTGCCTTGTTTGATTAATTGTAAGGTTACCACCTGAGCTTTGAAGGGAGTGGCCTAAACCTTGGGCACATACTGTAACCCTCCCAAGGCTTGAGAATGGCTTTAGGCGAGCCCAATCCAAATTCTAAACAAGAATCATCGACCAACAATGCCTGAAAATCCCCCAATACATTTAACCGTAGCAAAAGTGAGTAGAAGCATGGTCTTCAGACCCACAGCAGTGACATTCACTTTGAGGATGGATGGAGAAAGCCCTGCATCCAAACGCTCCTGCAAAAAGTGAAGCACTCTCTGCACAGGGCGATGCACTGGGTCCTGACCTCGGGAAGAACACTAGTTAGCGTAAACTTGTAATTTCAAGGTATACAGCCGCCTCATCGAGGGGGCTCTGGCCTGTAGTATGGTGTCAAGCACAGGCTGCGGCAACCCTATTGTGCCAGAAAAAAACCTGTTCAGAGGCCAGACATGAAGTCTCCACAGCTCCGGCTGGGGATGCTAGATCATGCCTTGACTTGTGAGAGTAAATTCCTCACAGGAATTTCCCATGGTAGAACATCCAACAGCTCCTCTAGCTTCGGGAACCAAATGCTGTTGGGCCACTGCAGCACAACCAGCAACACGGTTTCCCTGTCTTCCCGAGCTTTGCACAACACTTGGTGTAGCAAGCGGTTGGGAATGACGTGTATTTGCGTTTTGCTGGCCGTATGTGATGTGAGGCATCCAAGCCCAGCAGAGCCTGGGTCATTGAGTACCCAAGGTGACAGTGCGTGGTTTCCGAGGCCAAAAATGCAGTGTTGTCCTAATGGATCAGACACTGAACCTGCACATCTGTCTGAAAAGCTCTCAGAGCCAGGAGGATTGCAAGCAGTGCTAAGCAATTTATGTGCCACATAGTTTGCACACCTGTCCAGGTGCCGAAGACTGGTTGACCCTCACACAGGGCTTCCCAGCCTGGGTTGGATGCATCCACTGTGACAAACTTCTGGCTACTTGGCTCAGTGTAACACTCGTCTTAAGAGAACAAGGCATTCTCTAAATTGCAAGGGCGGCTATACAGCGGCATGACACAAGGAGACGTAAGTGACTGCATAGCCACTTATAATGAGGCATTCTTATTTTAATGGAAGAACCTTGGCTTGAACTGAGACTTTACCCCCTCGAAGGCTAATTTCAAAAGTGGTCTGTGGCGAGGGGCTATTTTGTACATGAAAGTAAGCATCGTCCAAGTCTACTGACACAAATCAGTTGGACGGACGTGACCAAATCTGTCTCTTGGTAACCATCTTTAACAGAGACTTGTTAGTGTCCAGTTAAGGTGTCTCATATCCATTGTGGGCCACAGCCCAACTTCTTAAGGCCTACAGAAAGTACTGCATACGCCTCAAATCCCCATGTTGTGACATAGCAATGTTCTGACACGTTGCCAACAACAGTAAAACAAGCACTGAAAGTGACCTGCATTGTTCCACAAATTCAGACCTTCTTGAGTGTCATGGAAAAACACTGCATACGTCTTACTTCCTTGTGTTGCGACATGGCAGTCTTGTGAATGACAGGCCATGAATGAAGTAACCAACGTCACACCACAAACTCGTTCCTGGCTCACAACAGTGGGGAAAGCGAAAGGGCTTCTAGGCGACATGGAGGTGAGATAAATCTGTGTTGCAAAATGGCAGTCTCCTGGCATGCTGTTAACAACAGTACAAACAGGGCGAAACTGTCATGTGTTACAGAGGATATGTCACGCTCTCAGGCCAACAGGGTTAACGCCATTCATCCTCTTTTTTTTTTTTTTATTTCAAGGTACAAGTGAGCAACTTCAAGTCAGTCTCAGTTTTCCCACCCACTGGGGAAATTACAGTAAGTGCCTCACCTGAGCACATACATGTCTCACTTATGAAAGCCCAGCTACAAAATATCCCTGACATCATCACAACTGCCTAACGTGAACGATAGCAGCACATCAGAGCGGGCCGCAAATAGCCACGGGTGCACTGCAATGGGCGAATCCACTCAAGATGAAGAAGAGAAGAGACGCAAGGCTCAAACCGAAAGCATAGCGTCTTGAGTTCCATGCGTTTACAGTGAACACAATCAGTTGCAATGGGCGCTGCTTATATAAAACAGCCCTCGTGCCTGTCAGACAAAGGGATACAGTAAATCACTCACAAGGTGGAAAATATTTGCGAAACGCCATCTTGGAAAAAGACTTTGTTAAGCAAACAGCTCTTATGTGCTTTACACTCAAAACACAACTACAATCACAGAACATCAAGCTCCATCTGCCAATAAATTGCAGTTATTTGAAAAGATTAACAGATTGTCACTCCTGGAAGGTGTTTCCATAATCATATGTTTATTTTTAAAGTACAGTCAGTTATGTTGTACTAATTGCATGAAGTAATTTTCTTGAAATTTTTGCTAATACTACTAATAAATAAGATTAGCATAACTATGCAGGTTTGGGGCTTATTTTGGCGACCTACTCATTGAGTGTTTGTGATGTGAAAACTACAGAAGGTCTTTGTGAGCATGTGATAGTTGTGGCTGTAAAACACCTCTGTTTAAATAGAGCTGCTCTTTTGTATTCTGTCTTTGACCAGCCATTGTACTACAGTAAGCTGCATCATTTTTTATGCCATATCACTTATTGTTATGCTACTTTCTACACGTTCTTACCCATTTTTAAATGAAAAGATACTTGAGGCACCATTTGGGGTTCCTCAGATCGTTTAACTCACAGAACCCTTTGGAGAACATCTAAGCATCCTGAAGGGCAGTTTTCTGAGGAATTCACAAAATAAAACCAATGTTCAAGAGCTTTAAGTAAAGGGTTATTTAGTAAATGTTTTGAGGCACGTTAAATGTGTTAAAGTTCTTTGAATAAATAATAGGATTTTTTTTTTTTTCTTGAGAGGGTTCTTCTAATGTGTAATAAACCTCAATATAAATGTGGCCCATATCTGCAGTAGCCTAGTTATCGTTAATGGGTGATCTGTTTGTCTCGTAAGACGTGTTAAATGTTTTTTACTGCGGCTTCTGGAAGCACTTTATTTGGTGTCTTCTGCACCGCACAGGAGAGTAGCCTAATGATCATAAATCACTTTGACTTCTGTCTCCAGGTACAGTTGGCTAATATTATGGCGGGATCCTTCGCGCGCCATTGTGCGCGTCTGGAGATGCATGCGCTCCCGTTGCGTCACTTTAATCCATTTCAGACGTGATAGCACTGTAGCGATAAGAATGTGCTGCTGTAAGGATCTTCTCATGCTGCAGTTTCTCACGTCACGTTGTTTCAGGAATTTCATTTGGCTACCCATGCTAGGGGCCGCGCGCACTATAAAAGCGCGTCCCCGCGGCCCGTCTTTTACTTTCCCGGATCAGAACTGCTGTATGTCTCAGAGCTTCACGCCCGAACCAGAACAACATGTTGCGGGTCAGATGCCTCAGAGGTGGAAGCCGCGGAGCAGAAGCTGCACATCTCATCGGTGCTATGGTGAATACTGCAGTTTTATATCGGTCAATATAGCGTAAAGTACTGTATTACCACAGGCGCGAGTATAGTGGAATACTTATATATTGTATTTACAAAAACAACTTATACCACAACCATGATAACAGATCATTACAATAAATGTAAACAGCACACTCTATATCTCGCCAAACTTTATATGAATCAATAAAAAATAATGGGTTAACTGATTTGTAGTAGTCCTTAATTATATTCTATTTCCAAGACCTTACTGGTGGAATAAAATCATAAGCAGCATAAATTTTTTTCATCATTTTTTTTTAAACTATTAATAATAATAATATATAAAAATAATATTCTTAGAAATGTTGAGTTGGCCCAGAGTAACAGATCATGTGTTATCACTGATTGACAGCACAGCTGTCTAAAGAGCAGAGGATCCAGCACCTCAAGTGTCCTTCTGCTCAACTTTGACTATTGAGAACATAAGAGAGTTAATTCAGTAAATGAATGACTGTTCTGGTCTGTTCCATGCATTAGATCAGACCCGTCCTGCATCTCCACGTGTCTATCTGCGGGTCATCGCGCTCACATTGTGCAACAGGAGACGTGTCAGACGGTTTTCTATTCTTTCGCTTTATTTCATTAATTCACTAGCTTGTTATATATTTATGCTGTGCAAATCATAATAAAGTGATGAATGATGTTTGTTGCCGCCAGATAACTATCCTAATAAAAAAGCGCTCGTGTTGCTATGGTTACTTCCTCACGCGAACGGGAATTCTGTTCGCGATTGTATATTTACCGCAAGGTAAAAGTTTTAAAAACTCCGTTGAAACGGATACTTTTATGTAAAATGAACAAAATGAACTTTGAATATTCCCATACTTGACTTTCTTTATAGGGGTGGGATGGGAGGCAGGCCCTCTCTCAACATGTTTTTGCCAGCTGTGGTTTCTCTCTTGTCGTTATTTTTCCATTGAATATTGAGGTTTGGTTCTTGTGTGTTGCGCAGGTGGGTCGCGCGGTGTCGGGATGGGTGCAGCGTGCGTTCCGCAGCACCTCGAGCTCCGCAGCTGTAGCGCAGCCCCTCACTGTGGACGAGCCCGTTACTGAGCACGCGCCCGAGGAGTGCCCCGTATGCGCGTACAACGAGTGGGACCCGCTCGAGGAAGTGATCGTTGGGCGAGCCGAGAACGCCTGCGTCCCCCCTTTTACAGTGGAGATCAAGGTACAAAGATCACCTGCCCCAGTCCCTGAAGACTACAGTAGATGACAGTTCAGTACACTTCATTGCCATAAATAAGTTGCTGCAATGTAATTCTTATGCATTTTGATATCTCAAAGAAAAAATATACAACACACCAGTACAACAACAGTACAAAATAATACATATAGGCTACCCTTAGTATATTGCATTACAGTGATAGTATCAGATGGTATTACTATGCTATGGTATTTACATGGCAAATAATACCCTGGTAATGAGACATGTCCCCAACATTGTAGTACACTGAGGCTGTTGTTTTGTGTGTCCAGGCCAACACCTATGAGAAATATTGGCCCTTCTACCAGCAGTATGGGGGACAGACATTCCCGAAGGACCACGTAAAGAAAGCAGTTGCTGAAATTGAGGAAATGTGCAATATTCTACATCATGAGGGTGTTACTGTGAGACGGCCAGAACCAATCGACTGGTCATTGGAATACAAAACCCCAGACTTTACTTCCACAGGTACCTGTTGACAGTGCACTGATATCTGAGTGTCCAGTGCGACTGATCACATAATGATATCACTGCACTGTTGATTTTCTTCATCACTGTGTGTTTATTTTGCACAGGCATGTACGCAGCCATGCCAAGAGATATCTTGATAGTGGTGGGTAATGAGATCATCGAGGCGCCGATGGCCTGGAGAGCTCGGTTTTTTGAGTACCGTGCTTATCGACCTCTCGTTAAGGAATACTTCAGGCGGGGAGCCAAGTGGACCACTGCACCCAAACCCACCATGGCCGACGACTTGTATGATCAGGTAACGTCAAGCATTTCTATGTGCACATAGGCATGTAAACAGACAGTGTTCATGAGAACGCCACTCATTAGGTGCAGATTAACTCTGAGTATTGTGAGGTAGAAATGGGCCTCACTTCACATCTCTTCAGCACTCCCTCTGGTGGTGTATAGTTGTATTACACTGTTCACCATGAATGCCAGAATATCATTTATGAGCTCACTGAACATTATAACCATCTCTTTTGTGTGTATATATGTGTAGGATTACCCTATTCGCACAGTGGAGGACAGACATGAACTGGCTGCTCAGGGGAAGTTCGTCACCACAGAGTTTGAGCCATGTTTCGACGCTGCAGACTTCATCAGAGCCGGCACTGACATTTTTGTACAGAGGAGTCAGGTGACCTTTCCTCATTTCCCATACTGACCTTTACATGCTAAACCGAATATCATTAAATTAGCTGTGTGACTTTACCAGACTGATCTCACAGTGAAATCAGAAACAGTAGGTTGACTTTAGTTTAGCTAAAATCAGTCTGTGCTTACTGAAATATGAAACACTGCCCCCAGTGGCCAAAGTAGTAAGTGTTGTTGGCCATATGGGCACATGTCCAAGTAGGTATAGCTGCAGGCCGGAGACCTCCAAATCGGGGTGGTATCTCCAAAAGAGGACGGGGTTACAACATAAGGGGGCATGGTTACTCCAAAAGGGGGCATCACTTCCACTTAATGTTAAGGTTAGGGAATGGGTTAGGTAAGGGGCTCCCTATATCTTTAATGGCGGTTTGGAGCTCCCACCCCTTTTTGGGCAATGCCTGCAGCAATATCCTTCTCCACATGTGAGGTCCATTTTCCAGGTGAAGTGTCCATGGAGGGGCGCCAAAAACGAGTTGTAAAGTGAGTTGTTTCCAGCTGTAATACAGTGAAGAGGAATGCATATTTTATTAACCCCCAAAACCCAAACCTTAACCTAACCATCAGTGGAGTAAAAATGTAACGTACTGTCAAAAAAAAAAAAAAAAAAAAAAAAGGCTCACAAAAATGAATTGGGGTTCCCAACATTAAAAATAAGGGAATCTTTTTTTAACCAGTTCATTTACATGAACTGTCCGAAAGAACCGATTCTCTTAAATTAATTGGTTTCTCAGTGCTACATATGAAAGAGAGAAGATGGTTGATGTGAATGCATTTGATTACTCCCTCATCTCCACTGCTGCATTCGCAATAAAATGTGAGAGAGGTAGCGTTTTGTGACACAACACCGCTACTCGCTGGAAAAAAGTGGAGCTACTGTCACACTACCGAAAAATGTAGGAAGTAGCGGAGCTAATTTTAAAGGTACAATCAGTAATTTTTTCCTCATTAAAAAAGTTTAACACCTAAAGACATGAATTGTAATTTTGCAATATATGTAGGAAATAATGACCACTCACATTAAAATGAAGACTGAAATATCAGTAACCTTATAAAAGCAGGTTTATTCTACATGGAGAGGGTCTGCACACTGGGGCTGCCATGTTAGAATCACATGACCAGCCGAATACTACTCGCTTAATCTCAGTACCCGTCCTGTTATTTGACATTTTCACTCATTGTTTAAGGTAATCATGGCTGACTATGAATACAAAATTTCTAAAATGGCATCTGAAACTGAAAACTATTAATTCTAAATGATTCAGCATCCAAGCCACTAGGTGTCACTGTAAGTCCAAAATGACACAAAGACAAAAGTTACTGAGTCCACCTTTAAAGGTTCACCCAAAAATGAAAATTCTCTCATGATTTACTCACCCTCATGCCATCACAGATGTGCATGACTTTCTTTCTTCTGCAGAACACAAATTAAGATTTTTAAAATAATATCTCAGCTCTGTAGGTCCATACAATGGAAGTGAATGAGTGCCAAAACCTTTAAGCTCCAAAATCCACATAAAGGCAGCATAAAAGTAATCCATATGACTCCAGTGGTTAAATCCATGTGTTCAAACATGATGTGATAGGTCTGGGTGAGAAACAGAACAATATTTAAGTCATTTTTATCATAAATTCTTCTCTCTGCCCAGTAGGGGGTGATATGCATTAAGACTGTGAATCACCAAAAACAGAAGAAGAAGAATGTGAAAGTGAAACTGAAGTGGAGAATTACAGAGCAGGAAAGTTTATAGTAAAAAAAGGACCTAAATATTTATCTGTTTCTCATTTAACTTCAGAAGACATTAATTTAACCATTGGAGTTGTCTGGGGTACTTTTATGTTGCTCTTATGTGGATTTTGGAGCTTAAAAATGTTTTATCCCCTTTTCTCCGAATTTGGAATGCCCAATTCCCACTACTTAGTAGGTCCTCATGGTGGCGTGGTTCCTCACCTCAATTCGGGTGGCGGAGGACAAGTCTCAGTTGCCTCCGCTTCTGAGACAGTCAATCTGCGCATCTTATCACGTGGCTCACTGTGCATGACACCGTGGAGACTCACAGCATGTGGAGACTCATGCTACTCTCCACGATCCACGCACAACTTACCATGCGCCCCATTGAGAGTGAGAACTCCTAATCGCGACCACGAGGAGGTTACCACATGTGACTCTACCCTCCCTAGCAACTGGGCCAATTTGGTTGCTGAACTGCCTGAAGTCGTTCAAGCAGAGAACAGCGGTTCCACTGAAACACTTTCAGAGGCTCCTGGGGCATATGGCATCCTCGGTGCCGTTCACGCCACTGGGGTTGATGCATATAAGACCGCTTCAGCACTGGCTTCAGACTCGAGTCCCGAGATGGGCATGGCGCCACGGCACACATCACGTGGCCATCACGCCGATCTGCCGCCACTTGTTCAGCCCTTGGACAGACCTTGCATTTCTACAGGCAGGAGTTCCCCTACAGCAAGTGTCCAGGCACATTGTCATTACGACAGACGCCTCCAAGTGAGGCTGGGGCGCCGCTGGAGTCACTCAGCACGCCCTGGATTCGAACTCGCGACTCCAGGGGTGGTAGTCAGCGTCAATACTCGCTGAGCTACCCAGGCCCCATGTACCTACATAGTTTAAATATTCTTCTAAATATCTTAATTTGTGTTCTGCAGAAGAAAGAATGTCATACACATCTGGGATGTCATGAGGCTGAGAAAACGATGAGAGAATTTTTATTTTTGGGTGAACTATTCCTTTAAGTAACTACTCCCCAACACTGCAGCTCGTTACATCATAGAATATGCTTTGTGACGTCAAAGAATCAGCTCTGTTACATCATTTAATTAGCTTTGTTAGATGTAAGGACAGTGAAAGACCTGTTATGTTGCCTTTAGAATTTTTATCAGCTGGTTGACCTAAATCGAAGATGTCAGACTCTGTTTTCTAATGCATGTCTGCATGAGCTGATCATCGTCAGGCTGAAAACTATGATGCTGTTTCACTGACAGGTTACAAACTTCATGGGCATTGAGTGGATGAGGCGTCATCTGGCCCCCACATACAAGATACACATCATCTCCTTTAAAGATCCTAACCCCATGCACATTGACGCCACCTTTAACATTATCGGACCAGGACTTGTGCTGTCCAACCCAGATCGACCTTGCCGGCAGGTTAGTGATGTAATTCTGTTTACAGGGACAATCACTCATCCTTTTGAGTTATAAATATTTGCAAAAGTCATTGCGTTGATGTGTGGAGCTGTGCTGCCACCTAGTGTTGATCACTAGGAAGTACAGCACTGAGATTCATAGTGTTATCCATTTCTTCTGCAGATCGACATGTTTAAGAAAGCTGGATGGACTGTGGTGACCCCTCCAACTCCTCTTATTCCAGATGGTAAGTTAAGCACTCAACTTCAGAAGCCACAAGAAGGCCACATTCAAACCACAAAGGGTTACACATTAATAACTTTCACATTGTTAGTAAGACTGATATTTCATTAGTCATAAAAGTCAAAGTGCACACCCTAATGTTACCTAATATCACTAATGTTAAATTATTATAATAGTTATAGTAATTCAACATTTAGAAGTTTTAGGGAGTGCGCTTATTAAGTATTTATTCATAACTATGTCTTGGGCATGTCTTGGGCCAGAGAATAAAGGGTGATGGGACGGATAAGACCCGTGGATATAACGCTAAATGCTCTGCGATGCATCTGTTGTGATTAATGATGTAGATCTCAATGTGTTATGTATCGTCATCTAAATATTAATATCATTATCTCAGATCATCCATTGTGGATGTCGTCCAAATGGCTGTCGATGAATGTTTTGATGCTGGACGAAAAACGTGTCATGGTGGATGCCAATGAGACAACCATCCAGAAAATATTTGAAAATCTTGGTAAGAATAATGTTTTTACAGTAGTTCTTAATATGACGATCCAGACCTCCGTTTTTTTCTGCTGTGGCTTAACCCGTTATGTCTTTGATTGCTGTGTCACTTCTGCAGGTATTAAGACTATTAAAGTTAGCATCCGTCATGCTAACTCCCTGGGAGGAGGATTTCACTGCTGGACGACAGATGTCCGTCGTCGCGGCACCCTTCAGTCTTACTTCCTCTAGCCTGCCAGAAAGACGCAGTTCTTATTGAGTGCATATATTTGAGCAACAGTGACAGATGCAGGTTTTTGGTTTGATAGTGCTGTGCATGTCAAAGCTTTTGCAAATGTATCAAATGAATGTGATGAATCGAAACCTCCGTGATCTCAATATCAACTGCATTTCTGGCCGGCTGTTGTAGGAATGTCTCCAGTGAAGTAGGCAGTGCACCCCCCCCCCCCCCCCCCCACACACACACACACACACACCACCATGACCACAGAAAAATAGAGTTTCTACCTCCTTTTTTCCAGCTTATTTTGTCATTTTAATAAAATTACATATTTTATCATGAATTTTTAATTATATACCATTGTTTTTTACCCTTCGTGTAAAGGACAAAGTCTTTTAGGAACACTTTTGATTTGTAAGCTCAGGTATTTTTATAGCCATATTACCGTTATTTTATAAGCATATCGCAAAAATGTAAATATATAAATTTATACAGATACATTTTATTGGCATGTACTTTGAATAGTGTCCCCTCACAAAAGTGTTTTTATAGCATCTGCCTCTGTTGTCATTCACAATAGCAGGAGTCAGGACGCTACACTATGCTCTTACATGAGCCTGGAATTTCCCAACATTCAGGAAAGGTTTTGGTTGTTTTTTTGTGTTGTGTTTGCACTGTAATTCTCTACTTAAGCTTTTTGCATGAGATTGCTCTTTACTGACACATGATTCTGTGTCAGGTCAAACTAAATCATTAAAAAAAAAAAAAAACACATGGAAATGAGTGTAATTGAATTCTCTTTTCATTTTGCATAAAGTATTAACAATAAAAGAACACAGATGAGCAAAGTGTTAATAAAATGCATGCACCATTTGGAAGTTATTTTCTTAAAGAAGGATAAAACTCTAAAACTCAAGTGATAAATAAAAATTGACTATGGCATTTGCCAGTTTCTTGAAACTACATTTTCTTATTTGTAACCCTCAAAATTTAGAAATGGATTTCCCTTATATTTATTTTTGTCATTAACTATTTTTTATTGATTCCATACTCATATATTTAAACAAACAACACAAGAATACACAGAATCAACTTTTATCAATTATGTGTTTTTTATATTTTTGTTTATTATATTAATACCCGCCCCACCCAAAATATAAAGTCTGGGGCAAAATAAAATTGAGTGCTCAAGACCTCACAGATAAAATTCTGAACCCTCGACCAAAACTCTTGAATCTTAGTTCAGCACCAAAAAATGTGGGCTGTGTCCCCATCCTCCAACTAGCATCGCCAGCAAGTAGGTGTGTCTTTAAGGCCAGGCCTATACAATCTAGGGGGAGTCCAAAAAAACTGATGCAGAATTTAAATTGAATGAGGCGCACCCTTGCATCCCTAGACATAGACTTGACATTTTTAAAAATCCTACCCCATTTTTCATCTTCCAGTACTAAATTCAAGTCTCCCTCCCATAACTTCTTGAGAGATGTTAAAACCCCGTCCTCTAGACCCTGAATTAGCCAGGAATAGTACGCTGAAGCTTCATGACCTTTTCCAAAAGCCGCTAGTACCATCTCAAGAGTGTCTGCAGCTTTAGGGGGCTGCGTACTACACCCAAAGATGGCACAAAGTAGATGGTGCAGCTGTAAGTACCTGAAGAATTGAGATCTGGGAATCCAAAACCGCTGTGTAATATTTTCAAAGGATCTCAATGCTCCATTTTCATACAGGTCACCCAGCGTAGCAACACCCTTCTGAATCCATTCTGTCCAGCAGAAAGGGGACTTGTTAATACACAATTTAGGGTTTAACCTAAAACTTGCGGCAACACTCAGGTAAATGTCCAGACTGAACACGCAGGAAACTTTTGCCCACACTAAATGCATGTGCAAGATAACGGGATGTGTCTTTACTTCTCTGGGCAATTTGGTAGAAAGACTCTGCAATGGCAAGATAGGGGCAAGGACCTCCTGTTCAATAAAGAGACAGGGAGGGGCTCTCTCAGGTGGAAGCGACCAATGCGCCAAATGCCTGAGAGACAAAAGCATAATAGTAAAACAAAATCTTGGGGACCTAACTCGCCTTTGTCAGTTGGCCAATGTAACTTACTGGAATGCAACCGAGGACGTTTAATATTCCATATAAAGGATTTAGCTATACTATCAAATTGTTTAAAATAAAAGAGAGGAACTTCAATGGGGAGAGACTATAGTAGGTAGTTGAATTTTGGAATACAATTCATTTTTATAACATTAACCTTCCCAGTTCCCTTATATTTATTTATATTTTGCTTGATATAACAAATGTTATATATTTAGTCAAAATAAATTGATTAAAAATGGAGTTGACGTCACATGTCACGTGTTATTGAGCTGCAAGTCTCTCACACATTCACATGTGCTGTTTTTCTAAGGTGATAAAGTGAGTTTGTGTTAATAATTGACTCTGATAACAGCAGATGTGTGAGTATGTCTGGGAGGAACTTCACCAAACTGCATTACAACACATCACTCTCATCTCAAAACACAGGGAATATAAACAGCCCTCACATTTCTGTATATCTGAAAGCATGGATAGTTTCTACTAGTGTAACTACACACATATCATTTACCTGACCCAGTGTAACTGATCACACTGCTCTGGCCTCACTGAACTTGACTGTTTTAGGGTGTCTTTGTGTGGGCTGGGTTCTGACATCCTTGTCTCCAAATATTTGCTTAAAGAATGCCAATATGAAATGAAGATGAATTTACAACCTCTAGCCTATCAACGCTCAGGTAAAGTGTCTGTAAGTTGGGTTTCCTTGAGTGAGTGTCTAAATCCAACTTCCCCATAGTCAGTGTGTGTGTCTTATTTCAATCTGTTTGGAGTCAGGTGATGGTGCATCCGCTGAATTAGTGGCCCACTGTGCATTGTTTTGCTATGGTGTTTTGGACATACACCATGGGAATTCTATGGATTTTAGTACTTTTGAGTATGTAAACACCATTTCACAGTAGGCTATATATCAAACTTGCATGGGTAACGTGATTGTACCATGGTGTTGCCACTGCAGTACTTTTCTGTGAGACTGTACTTCAGCGTACACCTTCATTTGAAAATAAAAGAAAAAAAGATGTTTTTAACACTTTTTTTGTAATATGATTATACAATGAAACCACGGTGCGCCAGGTGCGTATATTATGCAGCTGCTCAACAGTTTTATATTAATCACTTTAAGAGTTTCATATGCAAATAACCACATTATTAAGTCAAACATCACAGGACGCGCTTCACCTCTGCAGCCTGGAAAAACATCCGCGCATCTCGCTTTTAA